>NC_089748.1:61201266-61215065 GCF_040412425.1 Macrobrachium rosenbergii
ACCCACCTTCGCCAACATCTTCATGTGCTCCCTGGAGGAGCGCATGTTAGACAATCGTCCCATAGGTTTCCGCCCTCTATTTTATACTAGGTTTGTTAATGATACTTTTCTGCTCTTCAAACAGGATCATCATGCCGACTCCTTCCTCGAATTCGCCAATGCCCAACATTCCAACATCAGGTTTACGCTCGAGAGGGAGTCCAACCATCAGCTTTCCTTCCTTGACGTCCTGGTTACAAGGCAAAACGATGTTTTTAACACTACTGTTTTTAGAAAACGAACTTTTACTGGATTGGGCTCGAATTTCTATAGCTCATGCTACTTTAATTTTAAACTAAATTCTGTTTACACATTATTCCACAGAGCTTTACGGCTTACTTCTAACTGGGACATGTTTCACAGGGAATATATATTCTTAGCAAACTATTTAAAAACAACTGTTTTCCTGCTAATTTTGTTAATAAGATTTGTCGAAAATTACTTAACAATTACTTCTCCCCGCCAGTAAAATATCCTACTTTACCAAAACTGGAAGTTTATGCCAGCTTCCCCTATGTCTGTGATAGTTCTTTTAAAAGAAAATTCACTCAGGTGATACAAGATCATTTTCCTGCTGTAAAAGTTAACCTGATTCCTAAAAGTCCCTTAACCATCCGCTCTCTGTTTCAGTTGAAGGATCGTCTGTGCCCTTTCATGTCCTCTTGTGTGGTATATAAATACACTTGCCCCAGGTGTAACTCGGGGATTTATGTGGGTATACTCAATTATGTGGGATCCACACGGAGGCTGCTGAAGGTGCGCATCGACTGTCATAGAGGGGTCAGTTTCCGGACAGGCAGCAGACTCACGAATCCGGAGCATTCCAATATAAGAACCCATGCTAAAAGTTGCAAAACATACATTGAAAATAAAGATTTTAAAATCATCGGCAAACACTCAACACTCAGGAATTACCCATTTTAGAGTCCTTATTGATCGAACAACTGGTTCCCCCATTAACACGCAGACAACAGCCACTCCCCTTTTCTTGTCTTCATTAAGGTGTCTCTTCCTCTTTTTTATTTGTTAGTTTCCTTCCATTTGTGTTTCTTTTACTCTGGTGGAAGGTTGGTCCAATAGTTTGTGTATTTTAATATTTCTTGTTTTAAATGTATAATTGGTCCAATAGTTTGTGTATTTTAATATTTCTTGTTTTAAATGTATAATTAGTCCAATATTTTGTTTATTTCAATATATATTATTTTAAATGTATAATTTTAGCGTAAAAAATTTTCAGTTTGTTTTATGCAATTCTTAATTGTCCATCAGCATGTGTGTGTATATATATATATATATATATATATATATATATATATATATATATATATATATATATATATATATATATATATATATATATATATATATATATATATATATATATATATATATATATATGCTAAACATATATATATATATACATACATACACATATATATAAGCTCGTTATCAACATATAGATATATATATATACATATATATATTACGATTGTCTATAGTGACCAAAATGGGGTCTGTGTGCTAATATCAGCAGTACAATATAAAATATATACAAAAATATATTTAAATACAATATATATATATGTTATTATCACAAAAAAATCTTATAAGCTATATAAATAGTTATATATTATTTATATATACTAGCTGGTTAACATACTATGGCCTGAAGGATTAGACTTATTTTATATATATAACCAATGGTTATATATGTATATATATGTAATCCGTACATTATAGCGAGAAATGAATTTCTATCATAAATATAGCTATGGAGATATTGTACACATTTAAAAGATATAAGGTAATACAAACAGTTACATACACATTTTATATTATAGAAGCATTCGTTTCAACACGGATGAAAGCAAGCCACATTCGGACCATCAGGTAGATATTGACGATTGTCCATGAGAAGATTGACCGAAATGGGGTCTGTAAGGACCTAAGCCACCGAGTTCAATGCCAAATTTCGAATGTAATCTACGTACAAAAACTTTAGTTTTCAAAAATGTCAGGACAACAGAAACAGGTGTTATGAAATCACAAGTAAAAAAAAAACTCAGTAGCCCTTTTACTTTCATCAAACCGGAGAGACTGTACAGTACCTTAGTTGCAAAAGATAAAAGCCAACATCACAAAAACAGTTATATACACTCTCTGGAAAGATGGGTCAAAAAGCATTCTAATGTAACATTAAAACCTGGACAGATAACGGTGCAAAGCAAGCCACAGCCACAATCGACCTTACCTCCACCATAGTCAGCTATCCAGAACTCCTTCAACAATATAAAAATAAGAGCCAACAATCATGAGAATGCTTGGGCATGAATACCTACAATGTCCCAATTACTACAGGACCACAAGCCACTGAGTTCTAGAATGACATATTGCTCATATCTAATGATATATCGGAATACGTACCCTACAGAATGTCTTTTTTTTTTTTTTGGAGATGCACGACACCGATATATACAATAAAGAATAGGAGAAGACACTGTGCGTCTGGATAATGCCAGTCTTTCTAGGGATGGGTACTCTATATATATCTTCATAAATCAAGTACAGCCGAGAATAAATCCCACTACAGTTCTCAGTCACCTACTAAGCCCTTGGAAAATTTACTTTCATCAAACCTGGGCAAGATAAAGCCACCACCTTCCCGTCTGCATCACCCTCCAAAGGAAAAGCCAACATCGCAATGCAAAATGTGTTCATAAACGACTTCTGACTGAAAATGTAGTGAGCACCTCAAAACTCGGTTCGAAAATGTGTTCTAAATAATTTATATGACAATTAAAACCTGGAAGAAATAATCACGTTATTAGTGAATTGGGAAACAATCGAAATGTCTTTTGCATACCTTTGGGGCCACTTAGCGATGACACCTTTAGATTATAAGGCTATCCAGAACGACCACTTACATTGGGTATAAAAATAACAGAATTACAAAAGACAATCATTCGAAAGTTTCACTTACTAAACTTATGAATAAAAAAATTTTACCAATGTCGTTCCAGGCCCTTGTTCAAAATTTTGAGAATATTAAACGCTGTTAGGCAAGGCAATGTATTTTGCATAGCAATCTTAGAAAGGTTTATGAATTACAAGAAAACTGGCGAATTCCCATACTAACCTGCAAGGTCAATTCAATACTTAAAACACTTGAATGTCTTTCTGGATAGCCTAAATATTATACCAAGTGCTATTGGAGATAAAAATAAAAATTTTTTGAATATACAATAAAGAATAAAAGGAAATTGCAAGCATAGGTACAGTCCAACACGGCACTACAGAATAATGAACTACAGAACTATACAAAATGTAAATAATATCAAGGGCATAAATAATAACAAAACAGCATATAATTATCACAATACTAAACACATTGGTATTTTATAAAAAACAATAAATTTGCAATGTGTTATGCACTAGTTTTAAGGCATCACTAAAGATAAAAACTCGAGAGTTATACTATTCCAACAGTGCATCACCAAGTTACAAGCAAAATTGTTTACAAGAAACGAAGTTCAAATATACTGGAAAATGCCGAGTCCTTTGGAACTGAGGAATGACCAGATTCTAATGAATCTACTTTACACGAAACCTTAGCATCGAAAAAAGATTAACTATCTTTCCGCATCCAATAATGATTCATAGCAGCTTTTAAACAGGGTATCACCACATAATTATACCTTCAAATTAAGGAACTGTCTTTGGGCTTAATTCAAATATTACTTAAAGGAGATTATCTGTTTATTGAAATTTAATTCAAACGATAAAGGCCTATGAGAAGCTAGCACTTATAAAGCTTTCTAATTCTAATCTACAAATCAATTACTGAGGTCAAACTATTTCTCTACAAAAAAGAAACAGAAAAATGGTGGTAATTTATAAACAGTGATTAAAAAGTCTTAATCTTTACATCAGCTTACAAAATCTAATCGTGCTCATCTACACAGTGATCAGAAAAGAATTCAAATATCATGACGTTTCTTAAAAGTTTTTTTAAAAGTGTCAGGTCTTTTGCATTTAACACTTAAAGACTTCAACAGCACTATGGTATAATATCCCATACATTTGGAGATAACATCTGAAAAAACAAAAAAACCATAAAGTTAAAACTTTTCAATGTTATAATATTCAATGAACCGACCAAGACCTTGTTGAAAGACACAGATTTGATTATACACACAATTACTTGTATAAAACACACAGTCACACACACAAACACATTTACTGTTGGTCACACAAACAAGAATTTTACATAAAGGCATTTATAGGAGAAAATATATAGTTAATATACCATATATCTTTTCTTATACTATTTAATATATAATATTTTGATTAGTATGACTCATTTTTGTTCTTTACTCACACGGTTTTGGTGTCAAGTATAGCAATTATAATAATGTTTAAGTCAGCATCCTCAAAAATACCCTATTACCCTACTAATATATTCTCTGGTATTTAAGAAATTAAACCATAACAACTTTAAAATAACAAATAAGTGAGTCAAATGAATACAATATCTATATGAATGATAAACTCAAATTACCACCTGCTATAAAAATCTTCAAATATATATATAGTAGTAAGGAATAGTTGCATAAATATTATATATATAAAAATCATATATGTGTATATATATATATATATATATATATATATATATATATATATATATATATATATATATATATATATATATATATATATATATATATATATATATATATTCTGCTGTTCACCCTCTCTGCATTAGTAAATAAGAATATTATTCTAACAATGACAGAAAGTCATCTCTGTCTATGCTAAGGGCCGCGATGCGGGCAGAGATAGGCTGCGTGTATTTCAAAAGTAACGTCTTTAGTTAGGATTAGGGGCCTTAACCCAAAGGGAGGGTTCACCAAGTAACCTCTAGTAAAGGTGGTCTTAAGTTTCTTTTTCCTCTATTCTATGTATCGGCGATGTTTGTCAAAATTTCAGACTGGCCCGAGGCATAAAGACATACTGATGCGAAAACAACTCAAGTGTTAGACCCAGAACGAGTCAGAGAGAGACTCGATAACGTGTGAGACACACGCATTGTGTGTAACTAACTTCTTTGTACTTGCCCTCTTACTGTTTCATTGGTATTAGTGAGACAAACTGCCATTTTCAAGACTTCTGATCGTCAGTTGTATGCGCAAACAACCCACATCAACGGTAAGTTTGAGATTTGCCAAATTTTCGTCGACTGCTAGTATTTCTTCTCTGTATTCCAATTTTCCTTTGTTTTCACCACTTCACCACCATCTACGATAATATGGTATAACCAATTTACTTTTATGAAGCCTAGTGTAAGAATAATTAATATTGCTTAGCGACACTCCACTATTCCCGTGCAGTAAGTAAGAATTAGGAAGGTTAAATAAGTAATTTTCAGCATTCAGGCAGCCTTGTGTCTCGATCCCATTGTTCGGAAGAGAATTAGCCCTCACTAATACAAATCTGCGTGCTATATCTACCAGCATAGACCTCCATTGTGTTATATTTTACGTGAAGCAAGGGAAAATTGACTGTGTCCAATGTGGGCGATAGTTCATGTAATTTCCTCGCTAACTGCACATTCTTTCTTTGTCGGGACCAATTGGGAAGTAAGGGGGGTTTGTTGTAATCCATGTGTTGCAGAGTAACCCTTTATCCCTTGTATTGTGTTTCCCTGGCTGGCGACCTTATTTAATTAAGTAATTGTCTGTCCTTGAGGTTAACGGTAACTTTAACTGACAGGTTACGTGGGTCATTGGCAACTCAGGGCCTCATAAATTACGTTAATTTTAATTAATAAACTCATCAGCCAAGCCCCACACGTAACATTGGCGATCTAGCCTAGGATCTAATTAATTTAAGAGAAAAGAATCTGGAATCAAAAGTAATTACACATTAATTCCAAAGAAAAAAGTCAGATATTTAATTTCATCCTATTCTTCCTAACAAGGAGACAGTACAAGGCATAATAATAATAAGAATACCAGTTATAATTAAGAAATTAACGTAGGTAGGAAAGTGTACATTGAGAGCAGTTATAATTAACAACTTGCAAAATCTTAAAAGAAACACTTTTACTGTGTTCAGATACCATGGGTTCTGCATTCCAGCGAAGGTCGTTGGCCAAGTTATCGTGTCATTGTTAATATTTTGCTATTTTCCCCGGCCAAGGATTAATGCATGATACTGATTTTTGAACGAGTTAACTAGTGCACGATAAAGAATGGAGAAGTGTGCCTAACGTGTCTCTCATAGGTAGGGAACAAATTTGCGGAGTTTGTTGAATTTCAAAAGCAGTAACAGCGTTCGCCACTACAAAGAGGTTTGATTGAGCATGACGGAGTTAATAAGTGTTCAGATAGCGAGAAGCATATCAAAATCCCATGTATTTAATATAGCAACCGAACGGCAACATTTAATTTCACAACAATTTGCAATTTTAAGTAAAGTAAATTCAGTCCCGTCAGGACGTCACGAATCCATTTCCTTGTCTTGCTAGCGGCCACTCGGCAGCGGACGGCATTAATTCTGCACGAGAAATAAAAAAGAGAAAAAGCGTAGCTCACAGTAATTTCGTTTTCCATCTCCTTAACGTAAAATCCTTTGCATTGTGGGTACATTTAGAGTAAATCTGTATTCCTGCATTTGCTTCGTTCGTTTTGTGGGAGGAATTCGAGTGCTTTGTGTAACTCAATGTAAAAAACACGCCTCGAGAGTTGTGTATTCATCCGCAGAGCCGCTTCCAGCCGCATTTGTTTGAATTTGCTTTGTGCTAACAGGATTCGTCCGACATTTTAGAAGCCCTAGCTGACTGCTCCCCATGTCTGCCATCTTAAAACTTTTGTTGTTATTGTTTGTGTGATTGGCTTGTAGTGCCACAGTCCTTTAGCCTCCGCCTCATTGCCACTTCGGGACTACTTTTGTTGTGCGTAGTAATCCCCTTCGCAAAATCTTAGCCAGATAGACTTCGATAGATAGAGACTAGGACAGGGTTCCATACAATTGATAAAAGCAAGATGTTCAGGGAATGATAGGTCTTAGTTGAAATATACAGTATAACAAATACAAATCCACTGGCGTAAGAAATCATATAAAGAAAAGAACATATAATTTTAATCATAACTCTTCAGAGTAAGAAGCACATCTCGGGCTACAGGGAAAGCTATGATTGCTAACTCAATCCCCTGAGAGAGCCCAAGAAGACTTATCTTCAAATAAGAACCCTGCCAGTGTGCACTTATAAAAATTTTACTTAAATTTTCTCAGGCAGCACAAATTGGCTGGCTGAATATCTCTATCTCTCTCATATATTCAAGTAAGCATTCAACTTAACCTAACCGAGTGTACGTGGCCTTCTTCAAAGAAAAGTTCGGGCTGACACCGGGATAATTAATTTAACTAAACCAAATAACCAGAAGCACCTCTGTCCCACAAATAGATGAGGACAAGTTAAGATTAACTACAGTTAGAAACTGTCGGTCACGAGTGAGGTCTTTTACCCAGACTTAAGCAGAAAGTAGTGTGAGGAACAATCGTTTGCCCATTGTTCCCTTGGTGGGTTGTTGCCTCTTTACCTTTTTTGTTTTTCCTTTGTATGAGGAGTTGACGTCTGTCATGGGGTGCTTGACAGCATCAGTCAGGTTTTGGAAAGCAGAACGGCAGGTTCTCGACAATGTTCCGTCGAGAACACAGTAGCAGCAGTTTTCTGAGGATCACCTTGTTGTGGATGATAGCAGCAACTGCAGGTTTTTGAGGATCACCTTGTGGGTGATGGCAACAACCACAGTTTTCTGAGGATCACCTTGTTGTGGGTGATGACAGCGACAGCAGTTTCTCGAGTATCACCTGGTTGGAGGGTGATGGCCACATTGCTGGATTTGAAGCGTCACTGGGCTGATGGACTTCAAGTACTCAAGGAGGAGGTCGTGACCGGACCATGTTTTTAGTAACTATTACTGCTGGTGGAGCAAAAGGCTCTCGTGGAGTTATGGTATACTGAGTAGGGGGCACAAGGCTCTCATGGAGTTAGTTATTTTTGTATATGGAGCAAAAGGCTCTCATGTACTGTGTTGAGCAAAAGGCTCTTATTATAGTGCTGAGCAGAAGGCTCTGAGCTGTGGTTGTATATTATTGAGCGAGTGGCTTGTGTAATTGTAGTTAATGAGCAAGTATGGCTCTGAAAGTTTATGTAATGATTAATATTTCATTTTTGTATTTGCATGGTGCTGCTGCTGGACATGTTTCTGTTTTCCAAAACCTTGACTCATTTGTAAATATGTATATTACTTATTGTAAATAAATTAATATTAAGGTCACTTTTTGGTATGGTTCTGCTCCTTCCTCCTTTGTCACCGCTCGTCAGTCATTACAGCCCAATTGCTTGTTTTTATTAAGAACCTGTTGGTCTTGGAGAGGTGAGATCATAAGAGTAGCCTTCCCCCTCTGCAGGAGAAGGGGGTAGTAGCACAGCGGGTACTGGGACCAGACACTCATGAGGGCCTCATAAGCAACCACAATTCAATTTTCCTTCCACAGTGCCACTGATCTGAAGCATTGTCATCAACCAAATAGCTTACATCTTTCTCTCTCTCTCTCTTACCTTCCCTTTCTCTCTCCCTGATTTGTTACACTCTGCTGGGGTAGAGTGCATTTTCCTTCTATAACAACCTAGTTGGACTCAAGTAAAGGGTTCCTAGGAATGCACTGGCACCATAGTGCCACCTAGCAAACAAACTAGAAAACCAAAACCAGACAAAAGGAACACAGAAGAAAAGTCCTTTTGGTACCTAACCTATGCCAGTACATAAGGATACTGAGTGCCACCAGTGTGACCTTTACACGGCACACCCAACCACAGTGCCACCTTATTGAGAAGGTGCCACATCACTGAAGAGACACTTCCTTGCTGCCCAAGTACGTCCAGTCGACCCAGATAGACGCCCTTCCCCACCTGAACCATAGCAGCAGAGAATTACAAAGCCTTCATGGAGCTGGGGACAGCAGCAGGTCTCACTGGATTGGACCTCACCACGTGGGTCAAGGAGCAGATGGATGACTTGGCCATGCGAGAGAAGGAAGAAAGACTCGAAGTGCGGAATTATGAAGCGAAACAGAGGAGGTATGAAGAATGGAGGGTGTATGAAGCCGAAAAGAGGCAGCTGGAAGATGAAAGAGAAGAAAGGAGAAGACAGCATGAGTTAGCCTTCAAGGAAAAGGAGCTCGAGCTGGAAAGAGCAAAAAAGGAAAATGCCGAAGCTATGGCTAGACAGCAAGCCTCCAGCCCCACACCTGCTGCACCAAATGCTCCAATCTAGAAAATTAATTCCCTCGTCCCCAAGTGGATTGAGGACGAGCCAGAAGCATGGCTGGAGGAAATCGAGGCACTCTTCGATAACTACAGCACCACCAAGACAGAGAGGGCCTTAGTACTAGCCAAGCACATAGAGGGAAAAGCTAAGGCAGCTCTTTGCTCACTGGAGAAGAGCCAGAGAGGCAACATGGTTGAAGTGTGTAGAGTCATCACAAAGGCCTACGAAATAACCCCGGAGAAATGGAGACAGTGGTTCCGAGGTCTTGCCAAGGAAGTCGGCTGGTCCTGGACTGAATGGGCCTTTCACAAGACCCAGTCTGGTACCCGCTGGTTCGACTCCTTGTCTTCCACAACGTTTGAGGACCTCTTCAATCGGACCATGCTGGAGGACCTGTACCAATGTGTGCCTGGGCCCTTTGCTGTATATCTAAATGATAAGCAGCCCACCACCCTTATGGAAGCCTGCCGCATGGCCGATTCATGGGAAACCTTCAATCAGTCCCACAGCACATCTCAGCAGCGCATCATGCCACCTGGTTACCTCTCAGGCTCAACTCGCCCGAAGAATGGACTGCCGAGCAAGCCTATGTGCACCTACTGTAAGAGGGTGGGGCACACTGAAGCTGAGTGCCGATACAAGCTAGGCACTAACAAGCAGCCTCCTACTACCAGCCAGAACTCCTCTCCCTCTACATCCACGCAACCCTCTCCACCAACAGTTACTGCAGGTCACCGAGCCCCTATTAGAGGCCCATGCAAATCCTGTGTTGCTGCCGGCCACTACAGTGCTGGACATCCGGCCTGTCCAAATCATGTCCCCACCACCAAGTTCGTCAACCTCATTAGCACCTCATTCTCTGCGGCCTGGCCACAAAAGATCCTTTACCCCGAGAGTCTGGAGACCCAGTTCATCTCGGTGGCCCCCTTAAGGTCTCTAGCCTGCCCGTGACCTTTCCAGTCACAGTAGACACTGCGGCAGACATTAGCCTGATCTCCAGGGCCCAAGTGCCAGCCAGTGCCATGGTTGACGAGAAAACCCGGTGGGAGATGAAGTGGACAGAGGGCCACACCATTACCGTTCCCACAGTCAAGCTCCAGGTCATGACACCTTGGGGCACGCTACCCCACCGCCTTGGCATGGTGGGTGGAATTCGGCCCGGACTGGATGGATGTATGATATTTAGAGCAAAAGCCCAGGCACTGGGGCCAAGAAGGCCATTCAGCGGCATAATGGAGAGAAAATAAATTATGTTAAAGTTATGAATTCATGAAGGAAATGATTAATAAATAAAATGAAGTGATGTGACCAATAAATAAGGGTATGAAGTTTAATGAATGATGTGATATATACATAAAAAATTTAATATAATTAAAATTTTATGTGATGTAATAAATATATTAAATTAAATATCGTTAAAAATTTTAATACACTTTAAAAAAGAGATGATAGCAGAAATATCTGCTTCATCTCCCAAAATATCAGACAGGGATTTACCCTAAAAATATCTCTCTCTTTGGTTAAAATATCTGGGGCAGACCACCAGAATGTGCTCCACTGTTGGTGTCTCGTCACAGTAAGCACACTCTGGAGGGCTGCTTCCTTCTAAAATAAACTGATGGGTTAGACGAGTGTGCCCAATCCTTAATCTGGTTAAAATAACCTCTGTTCGTCTGTCAAGCTGGAATGGCGAAGACCATGGTAGTATATTATCCCTAATATTTCTATATTTCTTATTATTGGCAAGAAGAGGAGAAGTCCACCTTTCTTGCCATTTACTTAAAACATAAGATCTAATGGGACCTTTTAGGTCTGTATCAGGCACTTTTCTGAAAGAGGTTTCTGATAAAATACCAGCAGCTTTCACTTCCCTGTCTGCCATCTTGTTTCCGCGAATCCCCACGAGAAGGGACCCAACAGAAAGAGACTGATTTACGTCGACAATATATACGAAAAAGCCACTCCAGAACTTTTTGAATTAATGGATGAAAGCTATTCAATTTTTTAATAGCTTCTAAGGTGCTTCTAGAGTCTGAGTATATGACAAAATTAGAGTCACTACTTTGAAAAGATAAATCTAGGGCAGAGACTACGGCTGTTAATTGGCAGTAAATATTGATGCAGAGTCAGGTAATTTAGCTGTGTACGCTGTATCACCAAGGATAACAGTGCAACCAACACCACTATCTGACTTTGATCCATCTGTATAGATTTTTCTAAAATTAGTACGGGTAACATCGTGCTCTAAGAATTTTCCCCTAATCTCTTCTACAGCGCAGTCCTTTTTGTTAAACAGTTTCTTACATATTGATGCTTCTGGGATAAGCCATGGAGGATTTACAGGATATTCTACTTCCAGGACTTTCTGGGATTTAAGATGATTATTCCTAACATCCTCATTCAGTCGAATTTGGAATGGTTTAGAAGCTCTTCTACCAGAAAAACTTCAAGGTCTGTTTCCTTTAGTGCTTGAAAGGAGGGATTTTTGGGAGCACTTTTCATTCTAGCCATGTATCGCAACCCTAGCTCTTGCCTTCTTAGATCAAGGGGAAAATGATCTGTGTCGACATATATGCTTTCACAGGCGAAGTTCTAAAAGCCCCTGAGCATATTCTCAACTCCATGTTGTGTACAACATCCAGTTCCTTTAGCTTGGTTTTACAGGCTGAGGAATAAATTTGACAGCCATAGCCTAGCTTAGATCGACACAGAGAGTCATATAGCCTCAGAAGGGATTTCTTATCAGCCCCACAACTAAATCCAGAAACAACCTTTAAAATATTCATAAATTGTTTAACATTAAACTTTAGGGCATTTATGTGGCTAGCTCATGTTAATTTATGGTCAATAGTCATCCCCAGAATTTTAACTTCACTCTCGTAAGGAGGGATGGAGCCTTGTAAACTAAGTGTGGGAACTTCCACATGCCAGCACCTGGTGAATCTTACTGCAGCTGTTTTGGAAGAGGAGAATTTGAAACCATTCTCATCAGCCCACTTAGCAATAGCATTAATAGACCTTTGCAAATGTTTACATACAGACAAAGAATCATATCCTGTGCAGTATATTGCAAGGTCATCGACAAAAAGCGAGCATTTAACAGTGGGTGAGATTTTTTCAACCACACTATTTATTGCCATTGAATAAAGTGTTACACTTAAAATGCTTCCTTGGGGAACTCCTTCCTCCTGCATAAAAGGTTGGGAGAAGGAGTTTCCCACTCTTACCTTAAAAAAGTCTGTCTGTTAAAAAGGAATATATAAACCTGATCATTCTTCCACATATGCCCATCTTGTGCAATTGTTTCATGATGCCAATTCTCCAGGTAGTGTCATATGCTTTCTCCAAGTCAAAAAATATGCCAATGGTCTGACACTGTTTGGGGAATCCTTGCTGGATTTGGTTGGTCAGCCTCAGCAGGGGATCAAGGGTGGAGCGGTTTTTTCTGAAACCAAATTGAAATGGCGATAGTAATCCATTGGTTTCCAGGTGCCAAACTAGTCTAGTATTTATCATTTTCTCCATCAGCTAACATACACAGCTGGTAAGAGCTATTGGTCTATAGCTGGTGGCTTGGGGAGCATCTTTATTAGGCTTTTTAATAGGGACAATTATGGATGTTTTCCAGTCCTTGGGTAAAATTCCAGTTTCCCATACTCTGTTTGTAATCTTCAGTAAATATTTTTTGCCATCATCTGGGAGGTGTTTCAGCATTTCATATATGATTGTATCCTCACCTGGAGCTGTGGATTCACTTGAGGAGAGCGCCTCACGAAGTTCTCTTAGGGAAAATTTGTAGTTGTATGGTTCAGAGTTTCCCGAATCAAACTTCAAACACATTTCAGAATTCCTAATTCTTTGAAATTCTGGAGAATAATTGTTAGGGCTGGAAACTTTAGAAAAGTGTTTTCCTAGCTCATTGGCAACTTCAGTGGGCTCTGTGATTAGTGTCATTTATTTTTAATGAGGGTAATGGTGACGCAACAAATTTTCCACTCAGTTTCCTTATTTTTGTGCCACACCACTCTTAGTGGGGTCTTGGAGTTTATTCCATTAATATAGTAAAGCCAACATCTCTCTTTTGGCTTTCTTATAAAAGCGCCACGCTGATTTGGCTAAAGCACGTTTGTAGATTAATTTAGACTGAGGGGAGCCACTAGTTTTGCAACGTCTGTAGCATTTCCTAGTCACTTTTCTCAGAATACCATGTCTTATTCCACCAGGGAACTGCAGGTCTACGAGGTTTGCCTTTTGTTTTTGGAATCGAGCCTTCAGCACTCTTCAAAGTAGATTCAATAAAGTCATCATAGTCATCTAGATGAGAATGAAAGGACTCAGACTCCCTATCTAGATTGACACCCTTACTGAATTTATCCCAGTCTGCGTCCTCTACCTTCCACTTAGGTAAAACTTCAGATGGAG
>NC_089748.1:61218065-61228065 GCF_040412425.1 Macrobrachium rosenbergii
ACATGGCTGGAACAATGAGAAATGAGATACCTGTTTTCCATCTATGTTTCTTTTTAATTCTGATTCTGTACTTTGACTTAGGTTTCCAGGATATTTTTGTGTACAGCCATACAGTAGTTGAGTTTACTCTGCATTGTTTACGTACATTCCATATCAAACACACACTAATGCACACACGAGATTAAAGGAAAGGACGAGCCTTATTACACCACATACAGTACACAGATAGACAATCTCAGCGCCTTCTGCCTTTTTTTTTTTTTATTCGAATTCACCATGCATACTACCCTTCCATAAAAGACAGTTTGATCAAAAATCCCTTCGAACAGAACCACTGTAAGAGATCTAAGTCTCAACCCAGTATATTGCACACACCGTGATATATTTGTTGCTTCACATATTCTGTTTTAAATTCTGCTCTCATCTTATCATCATCCCTTTGTATTTACTCCGCTTACTTTCTATTTAAACAACTTCAAATGATTCCTTTGAAGATGTGTACACAGTAAATACAAGAAAACGCTTGAGAACCATTCTTATAACTCACCTAATTCTGGTATTTGCAGTACGTTTTCATCACGCATCTTGAGCAAAAGATACGAGTAGATATCAGGGAGAAGACGAAGAACTTAAAGTAAAGCTTGCTGAATCTTCAAGTCTAGATAATGAAGCTGAACGAAGATCAATAAGAGATATGAGAGAATAGTTGAACAAACAGGCTGATGATGACAAAACCATGTATTCAAGCAGTGGCACTGGTATTATGATAGCCCACATAATTATTAATGAAATATCCAGGTGTGAAAAAGGACAAGATCCGTCAAAATGTGGGATGTATCGATAGAGAACGACAACACTGGACAGAACATTTATATGAGGTCATGAATAAGAGATCCGATGGGTATAATTTACTTGACATGTCTAAAAGCTACAAAGACCTGAATGTCATGTGCTTTACCTACACCATTCCACGATATTATTATGCACTGTAAAGTGGTTCACTAGCTCGGATGAGACGGAGATGAACCAACGAAGTCGGACATGCATTAGCTCTGGCAATTCCAAAATTAGACTGCTAAACCAGACAATCTTCCACGGATGCCACGCAATAAACCTTGCATTCTTCCACACCTGGATCACGCTATTGCCTTAATGGTAAGCAGATGACTAGTTGTAATCAGTAGCTGCCGAATGTATCTTTTCTTTCATAATACGAATATGACGTCAAAAAAAGCAGCTATGGATTTTTTTTTTGAAGTTCCATGTTGTACAAGAGTCTTAAACCATGTCTCATTTTATATATTCAATACTGTTGTCGCTAATTTGCATTCCTGTTTGCCCAATGTATTATATCCATCCTCGTCATTCCCTTATTCAAGGGCATAGTCTCGAGTATTTTCCATTTTCTGCCTTTTCCTAGCTAGTTTGTTTACAGAAGTTTTCCAAGTCTCTATCTCAAAATGATGGATTTCAGAATTCTTGTCATGTTTTCAAATGCAATCTCATTATGATACCCTGTTCGGATCACCAGCCATATCTGTTCCATGAAGAGAATAAAAAATAAACAAGATAAGGAAATACAGTCGCGCTAAAGTCAAGAAAAAGTAAAACAAACGTGAAAAATAGTACTTTAACAGTGAAATAAAAACTCTCAAACTCTAAGGCGAAGTAAAAGGAAGAAATCTGGACAGACAGAACTATGCTTTCCAAGAAGTAAAGAACAACATAGTAACGTAAACTAACGCATTTCGCACAGTAAGTTCTGTGATAATTTTTTAACCTTATCACCTTTTCACGAGATTGCCAGGGGAAAACCTCAAAGGGGATGCTGGACGATGTTGTATCTGGTAAAGGACCCATGTAAGAAAAGTTGGACAATGTCGGAGGATGGAAGAAGACGTTGCACGTTGGCAAGAATAGTGTTGGTAAAAGCTTCTTATCTTTAATTTATTTCTGTGGGTTTTTCAGCAATTATTTTTAAATCCAGCTTGATAAAAAGTGTAGTGCCAAGAAATAAAAAAAAGTTGACATTCACCATAATAGTTACAAAAATGATAACCAGTATTGCTGTAATCACGTCCATGTTTTATAACTTCAATGATTATTTAGATTTATATTCTTTCTTATCGTTTTTTCACTTTTGTATTATTATTGTTATTGTTGATATTATTTACATGAAAAATTGAATTGGTGGAGGCTGGTAATTGATATTCTGTAAAGAATAGAACAGATAGGAAAATAATAAAGGCAGTTTTTCTGTCTTCTGTCCGATTTGTTATTATGTAACAAATCCTTCATCTGTTGTCAACCTAATTGCCTCCCACCAAACCCAGTGAGAAAATTGGAGTGAAGATTGAAAATGAAAGGTAAAACTGATTTTTATTTTATTGTATAGATATAATATATATCTATAGAAATATATATATATATATATATATATATATATATATATATATATATATATATATATATATATATATATATATATATATATATATATATATATATATATATATATATATATATATATTTACACAGTCAACAAAACATATATATATATATATATATATATATATATTATATATATATAATATATATATATATTATATATATATATATATATATATATAATATATATATATATATATATATACTTTTTGTGTGTATTATTAAAATAGTTTTGTTACTTGACAAGTTTTTTCCACTGTAAAATACCTTAGACCTAAAAGACACAAGTTTTGTTATTTTTCTCTAAAATGGCTCACTTCTGTACGACATAACTTTATTACCCATGTACCAATATCGACTCGAGTATGATAGTTTGGCGTTTGACAACTTATTAAAAAATTCTCGTAGTCGTGGTAAATATCTTATTATGATGGTGTTATTTGAAATTATTGTACAGTGGAACTTATTTGTCTTGTCAGTAACTGTAGCTATACAAAAAATTTGCAAAATATGGAATTTTGGTGTCAAAATTTTTCATTAAAATTACTTTTTACTAATGTATTATTTATTAGTAGGATAAATTCAACTTGTTTAATTGTGCAATTATATAATTATCTATATGTATAAACTACAAAGTTGATGAATGGTAATAACTTCCTAATGAGTTATGCAAATTATATTTGAGAATCTTCCGTGCAAGTAATCTAAAGTTTATGTGGGGTTTAGATTGAGTCTAGCTAATAGGACTGCTTTACAGTTTTCAAAATTATGTGGTTCTGTCATAATCACCTCATCTGAAAAAGGTTGCAACCCTTAATTCACGTATCTTTTCTCTGTTTTAACGCAGTTTCATACATTTAAGTAGAATTTCTCTTATTACGTAGCAAATCCTATTGCTTCACGCAATAAACTCCAGTCTACCTAGGTCATAAAAAGACAAGATAAATGAATCCACGTTTCTTTAGCCGAAAACGTACTAATCCATTAAAGTAGTTGGCTTTGAGGGGAGTTTATTTTATATCAGCGCTCTAAGTATGTGAAGAACGTTAATTTTTTTCTACTGTATATCAGATTTGTATGATTTTTTCACTGTTTCACATACCCACGCGGCTTGACTATCATAATGAAATATTGTCTTTGTAAAGTCTCGCATTCGTCATAAATGCCTTACATCTCCTCGGTTCTTATGAATATTAACTCGACGTGTTCCCATCCTAGATGGATCTAAAATGCTTAGAGAGGATTACATAAATGCCTATTAAGGCGCCCACGCCTTGATTTCTCATCATCTTGCTTGAAGCCCTGCAATCATCCCAATAGCTGTCATTATCTTTCATCTTTCGTCTTACGTATGTTTGTTGTCTCCTGTCATCTACTTATACGTGATTCTTTGTAATTTGATTGAAGTTCATCAGCCTTCCCCAGCTTCGTTCCATGGCTGTTTATACTAGCAATGTTAATTATTCTTGTTTCTCTACGTGATCACGTGATCCCTTTGTACTATTTGCTCGTTATCATTCGACATTTGCGTGTATTTGTTAGTGCAGTGGTCCTTAATCCTTTTAACAGTCATCCAACTCTTGGTTATAACGACACACACTACATAATTATTTATTTTCATTTTAATTCAATACGTGGCCTTGACTTTCATTTCCCTGCTATATGATGAGTACTGGAAAAGATAAAACGTATATACTTCTATTCTTATTTTCGTAGTCTTGTTTTTTTCGTAGTTTGTTTCGGAGTTTCTGAAGTTCCTAAACATTGTGGATGTATTGCTTTGAATGAAAATTTTTTTTTCAATTGAATGCTAAATAATTGGTACTGTGTTTATAAGCATTATTTATCAGTATCTTTTCGTGCCTGTTAGGACGGAGAAATACAACCGATTCAAACCAAAATGTAATTGCTTGTATTTGATGTAAACAATAATTGTGCAGACAGTCTATTTTGTTATTTACAAAAGGCAAGGAAGGGAGATAAATGGGAACAGTGATTCATATTGAATTAATTCATTACAGTAAAGGTTTGGGTAAAAGGAGGAAAAATTTATTTTATATCAGCACTAAATGTGTCATGAATGTTAATTTTTATTCAGCGTGGATTTGTAAGATTTTGGAAGTTTCACGATATTGCACTATGAATCACAAAGAGGTCTTTGAAAAGTCTCGCATTCAGAGAATGGAATATACAGCGCTCGCATAAAACTGACAGGGCATAACCCCTCGGGGTGTTCCTTTGACAAACAGGATTCTAGAAGTCTTAGAGAGTTGATAAATTGACAACGCCCTGATGTTTGTTTTTGATTTCTCATCATCGAAGAGTACTGAAACGCCCTGAACGAAGGGCACAGTGAAAGTCCATTCACCCAACAACGGTAGTTCATTACTTTTGGGGTTTTCAGGTTTGATATACAAGAGGGCGTGATTCTTTTAGAAACTTATCTTGAGGTACAGTTCTCATGACTTTTTTTCACCAGATGGGGTTCCAAACAAATGTTTTACTAGCAAACTGTTAATTGATTACTTTTCCTTATTTTCTGCACACGGAGATTCTGTGTTGACGTGCATACTTATCTTAGTATTGTACTATTTGAAGTGTTGGAATTATTTTTTTTCGACATTAGGAGGAAGAAATTTGTAAATCTGACAATAAGGCTGGTTCCCTGTGGAAACGGTTTACAACGCAAGTACCATTCAATTGTTATTATAACAAGGCAGTTCATTTCTTTTTTTTCCAGGATTTGTAATTCAGGATGTACTCTGTAACTTACCCCACCCTGGTAGTAAAGTACTGAAAAAGATAAAACTTTATATTTAGATTCTTATTTTCGTAGTCTTGTTTTTTTCGTAGTTTGTTTCAGGTTTCTATAGGTTACTAAACATTCTTTGGAGCGTATTCTTTACAAAATTATTTTTTTAATTGAATCCATTCATGTTATCTCTGGTACTGTGTTTATACCCATTATTTATCAGTATCTTTTCGTGCCTTTGACGGAGAAATACAACTGATTCAAACCAAAATGTAATTGTCCTATTCCTGAATGAAACAATAATTGTCCAAACTCGACAGTCTATTTTGTTTCTTTTACAAAAAGGCTGCAAGGAAGTAAGTGTTAATTTTGGAACAAATTTTTATTACCATTGAATTGGTTCCAAATTGACAGTAAAAGGTTTGAAAAGAGTAAAAGGAGAAAGATAATCCTCACACTTTTTTATTGGTCTCTCTCGTTCAGTACAAAGAGATGCACGACTCCCATTAATTTCGTTATTTTTCTGAGTTTACCGAAACTTGGTCATTCAGTTACTGGAAAAGGGGCAAAATGCATCAAGGTCCGATAGGTCTATGTTTAGTTTTAGGATTAGAAGTTGGATTAATACATATGAATGGAGGTACAGTGAAAGAAATGCAATGAATCAGTTGATTATTGGGAGGTAGGATAGTAAGATGTTTTTTTTTTTTTTGAAAGCAGCAAACAGTAAAACAACTGAAAAGATAATTGATTAATTGCAGAGAGAGACAGGTGCAAAGCATTGTTTCACTATGCTGAATGACTATACAATGCACAGCATGAATCGCACTGACGGCACTGGTACCTCCTGCGGGGTGATTCACTTGACAAAATAAGCAGAGTCTAAGTTAGTTCTTGGAAAATTGCAGAATGTTGTTTTACTCACTAGAAATTTGTCGAATCAAACATTAGTCTGAAACGCATAGTTGAACGAAAACCAAGGCAACGAAAAAAAAGTCCAGTACTGACAAAAAAATGATTCCCAATAACGGCAGGTCTTTCATTTTTGGATTTTAAATTCTGAACAGGCGTATAATCAAGAGGGGCGAGGTAACTTTTACAGAAAAACACTTGTCTTAATCATTTTGTACAAACTTATGACTTTTTCCCCCTAGTTATGAAACAAATGGAACATAGTTAAACCATTGGATAGTTTTTCAGTTATTTCCCCTTGTTATGCCAGGGAATTCTGTCCTTGACATCGTAATTATTTCCGGTATTGTTTGAAGTGTTGAATGATTTTGTTTTATTCCTTCCATGGAGGAACAGTTTATTAATCTGACAATATGGCAGGTACCCTGAAGAAACCGGTAACATAGACAGCAAGTACCATTTTACATTGGTTGTATTTCATTTAAAATCCAGTGGTTCCTTTTTTTCTCAAGGGTCATTTTTTCTTCTCAAGGCCCAGGATATGGTGTGTTTAGCATAAAGGATGCCTACTCTGTATACCCCATTTACCCCCATCTAGGTGGTGTGGGGCAGGGGCTATGTTCATATCACTTTAATTTAGATTATGTTGTTTCTAGCCTTGCTAAAAACGTCAGTGCACTTACCGGGTGCACTTTTTATAAAGGTTTTGCCGCGTCCTTCAGCCCTAGCAAGCAGCCCCTTAAATCATTCCTTTCTGTTAAAATATGTAAAAATCCATTCATATTTATCTCTCTTCCATCTTTATTTCCTGTTACACCTATCGGACCTATATACTCTCATTTTCCTTCCCAGCGCTGAATGACCAGCGCTTATATTTTTGGGAGATAAACTTATATTCCATTCACGAGCCTTGCTTTATTTGTATCATGAAGGAACAGCAATAGGAAAGTGTGACTATTTTGCAACAAATTTTTATCTGTTTACGGTTACCGGTTAAATCCAAATCTAAAGTAAACATTTATAGAGCATGGGCAACGAAGATATATTTTGACAGTTGTATGTGTGTCTGGATCATGGTTGTTCAGTACATTTGTTAGTTACAGAATAAATATTACACCCATTATATTCGTTATTTTTTTCCTGACAGACTGTCCGAAAATCTTGTTGCGTTACCAGTTCCTAGAGTATCGAAGGTGGGCAAAAGTGCACCAAGTCTTGTTTTAGTAGCTCTATGTTTAGTTTTATGGCCATTAGATCGTTGGATTAATATTATATATACCAGAAGTGGTAGCTGTCCAGTGGTTATGAAATGGAAATGTCATATGATATATTATATATCAAGGTAATACATATATTTTTTTTTTTTTGCGCAGGCAAGGTTAAACAGCTCTGAAAGATAATGTGATTAACTGCACAGAGAAGACATGTAAAGCGCATTGCTTCACTATGCTGAATGAACATATTGGCTTTATCGCAGTGTGTCAAATCGACGATTGAGACACGTTTACTGGTACCACCACTAACAGCAATAAACACACAGCAACGGAGGGCTTGTTACTTTTGAATAACGGGACCATAATCTAGAAGGCTAAGTAGTCATCTTAGAAATACATAAAGTTATACATATACTATAGAATCTTATTGTGCGATATCATAACATTATCCAAAACTATAGTTAAGAAGGGACAAAAAAGCCTTCCAAGGCATCATCTAAAATAAAAGTCATAAGTCGGACAAAAATTATTCAGAAAAGCGTGGTATTTGAGACTGAGTTTCAAATTCTGAACAGAATCCAAAAAAAATCAAGACGGGTAGAGTAACTTTTAGAGAAAAACAACGCATTAACCAATGCATCTGCATCAGTTTTTCGTATTATTTTTATAACCACCCTCTCCTCCCCAGGAGGGCCTCATGATGGCATGAGGGGACAGAATAGTTGTTTAGAGAGGGGATTCATGGTACTATGATTTGGGAACAGGACCCACATCAGGGTCGACGGAAGAGAAGGAGCACTGAGGCAGAGGTCCAAAATTCTAGGTGTGAGTAAAAGCTTTCCACTTTAGCGCTGTCTTCCCCGATTCTCCTTCTTCTTCCATTTTGATTATTCTTACGCATGCGGGAAATACAAGAACCGTGAAAACGATTTGGGAATTTCTTTTCATTGATGATAAAATCAACGGTAAGATGCGTGATTGTTAGTCTTGCCTTCATGTAAACATCATCTTCATCCTCTTGTGGTTTAACTTTTTTCTCGTTGTTGTCATTTCATTAACCTTCAGATTTATAAGGAGAAAACTTTTTGTTTATGCATTGCTTTATTTTCTTAATAGTAGTATTATACATATATTGTGTCTTGAAATATCTTATCTCAGTATGGATGAAAGATAAACGTTGTTGTTTTATCTCAATAAATATTAAGTAAAACTATTTGTTGTAAATCTTAACTTTGAACTAGAAAAACTTCAAGAGCGGACTCACTCTTATAATCTAATTTCTTTAGTTGTATCTGTAAAAATAATGGATTATTTGACATGCTTGTGCAAAGCAAGAAAAGTATTCCTTAGTCCAGGAAAAACCAGTGAAAGTTAATTTGCAAACAAATGAAAAAATCCTGAATAAATAGCCAGTGACTTAATTAACATGATGAATAAGTTCCATGTTCATTATCATGTCAGTCCTCTCTGTTTACCTTACACACACACACACATACATGCACAAACAGACATACATACACGAACAGTCGCAGCCAGCCCAATAAACACACACACACACACTTACATTTTCACACTTTAATCAGTTCCTTCCTCCACAAAGCATTTTATATATATCCTATTTCAGCATCCTATAAATATATATATGCATTCCAGTAAAGATATATAAATATCCATATCCCTTATATAAATTAATATATTATATGTGATACAAGTGTTGGAGTATTCTCTTTCAACTATGAAATATGTTCATTATACCTTAAATCATGACTATTATACTGTGATTTTTATTTATCTTCTGGGCTATGTAATGTTTAATATTTAAATGCATTTCATGTAATAATTTATACATTTCATTTCTCATCTGATGTGAGGTCATCAACTCAGAACTTCTCTTACAGAGATATTGTCTGCTCCATTGCCAATCTGTGTCATCTCAGTCAGACTGCCATTCAAATTTCATCATTCCTTCGTGGCAAGTTGCAATAATTAATATACTTTTGAATTTTATGGGAAGGTTTCCATCATCCTGGAGTTATACCTTTACAACTGCTGACCATTTTAATAATTTTGCTAACCAATTATTATAACGGGAATAATTGTACAGCAAATATTCTTAATTAAATTTTATTGCCAAAACACTGCAATTTCACTGTAATAATTAATGAGCCAAGTAGTTAGTTTTTGCATTTTGTTTTGTCTTTTGCATAGTGTTTAGTCTCTGTAAATAAACCCCTTATTTAAAACAAGTCTAATTTCAAATAAGACCTTAATCATGTATGTATAAATCCAGGAAAATCTAAGGTAATATCAAATAATTTCTATTTGTTATAACAGGAACTTGGTTTACATGTTGGCAGTCCTTCTAAATAATTATATATATCTATATAGCAATAGTTTATATATATATATATATATATATATATATATATATATATATATATATATATATATATATATATAGAATATATATATATATATATATATATATATATATATATATATATATATATATATATATATATATATATATATATATATATATATATATATATATATATATATATATATATATATATATATATATATATATATATATATATATATAATATATGTATATATGTGGTACATGTGTGTACATGTGTATTTGTGCAGTGACACATATTTGCTGCTTCTT
>NC_089748.1:61233065-61245565 GCF_040412425.1 Macrobrachium rosenbergii
TGAGGCTCATTTATCCCCACTAATAGACATTTAAATGTAGTTTAAATCCTGGCCAAATGCCCTGGCAAGGGGGAGTGTTCATATAAATCACGGTGAATGGTTTGACGATAATCTGATGGCGTTGCAAAACAAAGTGCTGGAATGGCCATTATCATTTTCTTCCTTTCATTTCATATTGGTATGCGCCTGTTATGATTTTGAAATTATCATGGGAGGCTTAAGTTATTTATTCTTTATTATCATTTTCATTTTCATACTTCTGTTTTGCACGTTTCCAATAAGAGTAACTGACAATAGTCATACCGGAATAATATTTGCAAATCCAATGATAGTGAAAGTAACAATGAACTAAATCGTATCTTTTACAAACATAACAGCGACAAAATGTATTTGTTCCTTATCAGTAATTTTAATTTCTCTATTTCGTACATTATTAGTAAGAGCAAATATAATGGCAATGAAAACGATACCGTAATGATAATACAAAATCAATAGTATTCAAAATATTGTTATGAACTAAATCGTAACTGTCACGAATGTAAAGTAAATCACAACAGTAATAAGCATAATAATGGATGTGTCAATGATGATATTGTGTCAGTAAAACAACTTAAAGGAACAACCGTAAATAAATCTGTAAAAATATATAAAGCCATCTTGGCCACAAAAGCAAGGAATGTACTGGCCGTAGCTCATCCACTGAAACTCGTGGTGACTTGTGTACCTTTCTTCTTTGCAATATTTTTCCAAGGGATGAAGGGAGCTCTCAGCTCTGAGACACAATTGTATTTTCTGGGTTTCATGCATGAGAGTGAAGTAATCAAAATTTAGCCGTTGCTGATTATTTGAGAGAGAGAGAGAGAGAGAGAGAGAGAGAGAGAGAGAGAGAGAGAGAGAGAGAGAGAGACTCTGGACGTGTAAAACCCGCTGTTAGCTGTATCATCACTCAGAGAAATAAACATGAATAAAAATTGTTATGGCCAATAATAGATGAAGTCAGATACTACAATCATTCTGAAGTGAACTGCGAGAAGGACTAGTAGCATCAGTACTCTGGAGTTCAGTGTTTTTGACTTGTCCCTCAAGCCGTTTGCAGGACCACTTCTTCATAATGGTAACAGACACCACTTGGCATGTTTGTTCACAATTGATATCTGGAGTGTCGCTTTTGGGCATTGTTGGTATAATAGTCTGGTAACTGGATGGTGCATTCCCGTGCAAATGTTATTGTACTGGTTTGAAGCTCCTAGCAGTGTGATTGATTTCATTATGTAACACACTCGTATCCTGCGAAAGTTGCAGACAATTGTTAATGACTCGGATCAGGTTGCTGCATCTCAAGCTCTTGGTTTAAACTTCGGCACTAGCAATCAGGCGAATGAGAAGGACTGAATGAAAATGAGAATGAATGAAAGGTACACATATTCATCGACATATTTACCGTCGTTCTTTCATTGTCAGGATTTGCATTGTGCATTGAAACATTATAATTGAGTTCCTTTTCTGTTTAGTTTTTCCATATGCAACCTGGAGAACTGCTTTTAACCCTTCATTCAGGATCCTTGAAAATACCGTGTAAATTTCGACTCATTTCAAACCACGTCCGTCAAGGAACGGGGTGGATTAGGAATTGAGTCTAAAACCCGGTCATATTCGTTCCAGGAAATTAATAGGAACGCTATGTTCGAGCGATGCCAGGAGCGGTAGAGAGATTGAGTCAGCAATCGAGCACCGTTCGTTCCATTGTTGGGACGAAACTGATCGCCCTTACTAACGACTAGCGGAGCCTTAATCAGAAAGTTGCCGTTGAAGGATTGGGTGCCATAATTCTGAAGTTCATTACAGCGAGGCTAAATTATTGTCAGAGATTATGCTTGCGCCACATTTTGTCTTGAGTTTCTGAGGAGTAGAAATACAGAAGACACTTTTGATAAATGATATAATTAACGGCATCTGGAGAGAAAACTAGTGTCCTTATCTAGGTAATATAGGAGAAAAAAAGGAGTGAGAAAGACAAGATAAAAAAAAGGCCATAATCTAAAAGTGAAAAAAATAGTGAGCAAAAAATAATAATAAGGTATCAACGATGTAGAAATCTTCCTACAGTTAGACTAATAATGGTATGATTATAAAAAGTAATTAAACTAGGTGGATCTCCTTAAGGTCAGTGGACATTTAATACAGCGGAAATTTCATACTTTGTCCTCAGATAACTTTACTACTTTTTAATGAACGTTTAATCCTGACGAGAAGAGGTTTTCAGTAAATAGTTAATCAGCGGCATATATTTAATACTGTTATTCTGACAATTACACAAAACTCTTCCACTGTAAAATTTCAGGCCTGTCGTTAAAGTTTTCCTTTGCTTTTTATTAAACTTGCTTTTCATTTCCATTGGCTACAAACGCCTTCTTTTATTTAAAACTGTTTTATTATCTTTATGCTGTTAATCTGTAAAAATGGGGAGGAAGGAGAGACTAAGTCCTAAATTTGGCATTCACTAGTAGTTGATAAAAGAAATAATAACTAGTAGGAAACAGCACAATAGTAAAATAATGCTACCATAATAATCACGAAAGTTTGAATTAAAATTTATTCTGTTCATTATGATGTCGGTATTTAAAAAAAAAGACATTAATACAGGAAACAGGCTATATACTTATCACGTTCACTTATTATGTACCTGAGACAGAACGGAACTGAGCGTCTCATATGTCCTTTTAGACTGACGTTGGGGCTCATCCTCACAGTTCAGTTTACACATGGATCAGGAAGAGTGGATGGAGACGCAAACAGCGGTTGTTTACTTAAACAAAAAAATTTGCCTGTGATGATACTTCCTCCGGTTTAAATGGTGCGAGTTATTCTCCGTCGTACATTTAGGTTTAAAGAGAGACAGATTCAGAATATTGAAATATTTATAGATATTTTTAAATTTTGTATGTATTTTTCAAAATATATGTTTAGTTGTGCCTATGCTCTTTGTCGCACTAAATTCCACTTCAATTTTATCTATTATACCGTTAATTTATTTGTTAACTTGTCTCACAATTTATGAATGATAATGCATTATGCTTATGTGTCATATCCGAGAAGAAAGCGGCATTATTACTATTGAAGTGCCAGCTTATAACATCGCTTTTCCGATATTACGATACAATTGAAAGAAAACGGTTGCAAAACTGTCTCCTCGTTTCAGAGAACTAGGCTGCTTCATGTAATGCTCATTATTTCTAGATAAATTTGCAAACTGATTAAGAGATCCTGCGGCATATTATTCCTTCTCCGATAACTCACAGCCCAGCCAAGGCCTTTTCGAGTGATCGAGTGAAATATTGGAACAATATCGCCAGTTGCGAAATCATTAACCGAAAATAATGGACTTCATCAGAATGATTTCATTTAGAAAAGTTGTTATAATTTTCTGCATATATCATCGAGTGGCGCTCTGTGAGGTGAATGGTTAGTTCATTTTCAAATAAGTATTGGGGTATGCTTTACTGACAAATAAAAGTCGTTATTTGTGAGCTTTATTCCTCATTAAATACCAGAAGTTTTATATAATTAACTAAGGAAACGCATTTTATGTAACAATCATTTTTATGAAGGTTTTATTTTCCTTCTTAGTTTTAACAAAACGAATGGTGTTTATTAGTATTTCCTGCGTTGATTCTAAATGAGCATTGTATTTTTTCTCTACACAAAGCATACATACAAAGAGAAGAGATCCCTAAGAATTCTGACGATGATTTCCTTATGTAATCAGTAAGTGATGCTGAAACTATTTTCCCAGTGGAAACTAAGTTGTTAAAATATATTGAAATTATATTACTTTCTTTTATTGCTGATGAGATTCTTCCTTTGTCTGCAACGAGGGAAGTTGTTGGGAGTGAATGGAAACGAGGTTTGTTCGAGAATTTGAATGTTAGCAAATTCGTGAGAGACGAATGTCTTAAGCCAGTGATCATCAGTGAGGAGGAGTGTTTTGGTATTTCCCGTGTTTCATCCATTAATGAAAGGCTTGTCGTTAAACTAATTCACCCCTATTTTTGCCATATTTGTAGTATTTCATCATTTGATCAGTGAACAAGAATGGGGAGGTTTGATCCTGAGGTTGGAAGTTGTATAAGAGCTCTAAAAAAAAAAGATCTGCCTCACTATTGTCAGACCAGTGATGAGGAATGGTTCAAAAACGAGCATTGGGAAGGAAGGATATCTCTTTTTTTCTACAGTACTATTTCGGTCGCTGTTCATTGAGATCAAGGATAGAATTCCTCCCATATCAGGCGTCCTTGTTACACCCTCCAGGCAACATCTTCCCAGATTTGCATTGCACGATTCAGATACTATCAGTCTCCCTCAAACTTTGAGATCCTCTCCATGCTCTCGTTTTCCTGACTCAGCATTCTTTTATTCCTTTATTGGTTTCTTCCTTGTAAACTCAACTGTTCTTCCTTTTTTCAGTTTTTCTGATTTTTTTTTTGTCGTTTTATAAAGGTTTGGCCTGAAAGGGTCCATTAGTGTAACTTCTCTAATGGTACTCAGCAGCTGTAAAAAATCAATGTTGTTAGAAAAAAATATTTGAATATTCCGCATTATTAAAATCCTTAATCGCCTTGTGTTATTAATCAGTTTTATTCCCAAGGAATAGTTGAGGTGGAATACAAGATCTATAGGGCTTTTCATATTACGGTACATGTAATAAGAACGCGTTGTTGTCCGCAGTTATAGTCGCGGTGGAGATGTCTCTTGGTATCTTTTAATGAACTACGTTTGCTTTTTATTATGGTTGTTGTTACAAAGGAAGTTTAAAACTTCGGTTGAAATTACACTGCAATGAGAAAAGCAGTTTTTTTATCTTACTGCTGCAGATTTTAGCTTTATCGGGAAGAAATTGAAATGGAAACAATAATCAACCAAATTTAAACATATATCAGTCTTGTTGGTAATTGAAAACAGGATACTAATTTAAAATAGTACGCAAGTGTAAATACCCTTAATATTTTTTCTAAAAAAAAAAATATTTAAAAACTGTTGAAAATGTAAATCGATGTATTTTTATGCTTATTTCTTTTGCCAAATAAGAGCTTTCTCTAGTACGAATACATTTCCACTAAAGCATCCAACAGACGGTGCAAGAGTTTTCCTCGTCCGTGGTGCAGACAGCTTGTGGCAAATATAAAACAAAAAAAGAGCTATTTTTGTCCCTAATGCTTTGCTGTCACATTTGCGTTAAAGGCTCGTGAAGTGAAATCGCAGCAATTTTCTTGATTACAGTAAGAAACATAGCTGTCCGACAAAAATATTTCGTGATAACTTTGAGAACCGAATCGTTATTCGTCACATTATGTATATTATTTTTACGAAAGATTCGCTTGCCCTGGGCTACTGAGATCTGATGCGTGTAATAGGTGATTTGTTTCAAAACTTTTACCTTCTTTGTGTTTTGGCTTTGCTTCAACTTGGGGATAAAAATCTAGATTGCATTCATTACAAAAGCATTTTCTTGACTGTTTGGCACTGGATTTAAATGAGGTAACATGCTAGACGAAACTACCTACATACTGCCTGTCATCCTTCCTGAAAGCCGACACGTTATGTTTAAAAAATCATAAATAAAAAAAACAGACATAATTTTTGTGTGGCCAAATTCCAACATAACTCAAATTTATTGAGCAATTTAATACTTGGTAAACATATGACTTTTGGAAAAAGAAACTGTAAATAAATAAAATCACTGCACCAAGGGCACCTGTTTGGGATGGGGTGTCCTAAGAAGACTTCCATGAAATCTTATATTCTGCTCTAGTTTAGTAACTAGATAAACTCGAGTTATCATAAATCATTGATAATGACTTACTAGTTGAAAAATAGATATGGGCGCTGAGTGTCGATGAAAAGAAAGAAGGATGCGATTCCATTATATTAAATAAAAAGGGCCCGAAAATTACAGATATTTATGTATAATGGGTTTCCAACCCAACAATTGACACAACTTTGAAATTTAGTCCAAAATAGCCCCGATAGAAACTGGAGGGATGGTGAAAAGGTGAATCAAAAAATGTTAATTTGCAGATTATGGAGTCCATTAAAGAGTTTGCAGGGTCATGGATAAAAAACAAAAAACTTCTGATGTGCCATTAAGTCCAATTAGTCCCGATAGGAAGGGGGGTGAGAAGGGGTGAAATATAAAATGTAAAAATACTTGCAAAACTGAAGAATCCCTGGCGACTATCTTGCAATGGATCGATGGTGGGTGAAAGTAATGAATTATTTGGGATCTCCTTGAGAGAGAGAGAGATGTAGTGGGGAGGGAGGATTATCAGACTAAGAGAGAATCGAGATTGGTGGGTGCTAGGGAGGGGAGAGTGGCTCCATAATGAAAGCATGATTGACAAGGGACACATTCAGTAGAAAGAAACAGGAGGGAAGGCCATTTTGTCATTCAAGTTTTCAGTGGCAATGGGGGTTGGAACTCATAAAGATAATTTTTTAAATCTGAAATAATTTAAAGTATTGGAAACAAATTAATAGAATCTTTTACGTCGTGTTAAAACGTTTATTTTGAGATTGGTGGTAAAATAAAAAGAAATTAAAGAAAATAAAAAAGTAAAGAAATAAAATAACCGATTTGCCACAGCTGTTTGTTTTCCTAAGAAGAGCAGCCCATATCTTATATTCGCCCTGTTAATTTTTTGCGTATGGAACTCATAAACCTTTTAACGGAAATTATGATAAAATGAGGTACTTGTGGATGGAGTATGGGCGTTTTTGAGTTTCGACGATAAAGAAGGAATGGTCGATTCCATTAGGGGAAAAATGATAAGGGCCTTTATGAAATGAAGCATTCAGAATGGGGTTGAACCCAGTAATTCAAGTTGGAAATAACCAAAAATAGATGAAATTAGAACTGGTATTGTTATTCATTGTTTTGGTGAAAAGAATCATTGAAACGTTCAGTAGTTGTAGATTATAGTGTAAATTTTTATTTTGTGCATATATAAAGAACAAAAACTTCTGACAGCATTTCTCTGGGATTAAAAGAAAACAAGGGGAAAAATATTTTTGAAACTGATACAAACTTGCATTTCTTGCAAAACTGAAGATACTTCCCCATTTCACTGCAATGTTCATCACTCCATTTAAAATACTGAATTATTTTCCCTATCTTCCTGGAGAGGAAGTCGTAGACAAATTGGTCTTAGGATCCACTGTCACACCAAGATAGAATCGACATTGGTTTGTCGATGTTTTCATATTTTAATGGCTCCATAATGAAAGATAAAATCAATGATTGACAATCGGGACACATTCAAGTGACGATTCTCTCTTCTCTCAAAAGGCCCCCATATTTTTGAAAGACTTAGGGTGCCGGGGTGGGGGGTCTATGGGCTACAACATTCTCGGATACCACCCACTTTTTTTTATATATGTTTTACCACATTTTAAACTGCATTGAAAGAAAGTTATGCAATCACCTATGTCGTGTTAAAAAGTTTATTTTGAGATGAATCGTGGTGCATGTCAGCCATCTATTTTATCCACACAAGAAATGGAACTATAATGAGTAAATGCAGCTTTCATGATTTTAAAAATTCAAATAAGTAGGCCATAAAATCTGTACGCCTGTAAAATTTTATACGTATCCGCACTCATAAATTCTTTTGCAAGAAATGTTCATAATAAAAGTGGAGTGATTTTTGTTGATTTTGCGCAGTAATTAATAATTTTAAAATTTTACGCGATAATATTAGAATTTGTCCACTTCATTTAGCCATTTGATAAAAGGTGGGAATTATATGAAATGAAGTATATCTGCAGTATATTATGTTATCGACAGTTTCAATAATAACCAAAGAATAAGATGAAATTATCCATTTAGTTTTTTGTTGTTATTCATTGTTTTCATAAAAAGTTCTACATCTGTTAAATCTTAACCATTTTCATCTACATGTTAATTTTAGTTTGTTCCTTGGTGAAAGAGAATAATTAATAAACTTTTGTAAAGCAATTCTGGGACGTAAAAGAACACAAGGGTATGGGAGGATTTCTAGACTGCTTGAAAGTAGTATTCATGGTTTATTAGATATAGATAGAGACACGCTTTTCCTAAGTCTCTTTATGTTGGTCGATTTCAGACTTATATTTAGCTCTCTCTCTCTCTCTCTCTCTCTCTCTCTCTCTCTCTCTCTCTCTCTCTCTCTCAAAATAGCATAGAATGTGATGTGATGTTTATCGTAATTAAAAGCTTTTCGTATTTTTAAAAAAACGCCATCCAGGAAAGTTGCGTAAAAGTGCTTATACTAATTTCCGTCAGGTGTCAGTCCGCGAGATGCAAGTGACCGAATGTAATTTCTCTCAAATACCAGACTTTAGGAAAGACTTAAAACCACCGACTTCTCTTTGAGCTCAATCTCTCGCATTCGTTCGGCGTCAATAAACTTGATGGCTTTTAGAGGTGAAATCTGGAAACGATCAAGTGTTGAAAGAGCTTCATTCGGAAACAGCGGACCATTATAGTTTCTTAATGCTAAAGAAATGTTTCTTTTTTTTTATGATCTAAAGCAGCTTTTTCTTTAATTCAGAAGCTGCAACAGCGGGTATCTGGCAGATGTCTACTTTCTATCAAACTGACTCATTTTCTTCTTCAGGACATGTGAATACAGATTTTCCTGCTCTTGAAACACAAGGAAATAATTTTATTATTTTTTTTTTATATATTGGAATAATATGTGCATATCCACATGAAATACTAATTGGAATATCAGTGAAACATCATGGTACTTCGATGGATGTGACGGCTTAGTCTTTCATTCAAAAAGAGGCTTTTATGTCAGCTCTACCATTAGTTTTGAGAAATGGTCCGTCCTCTTACTAACAACCTCTAAACGTTCGCCAAGTGGACTCACCATTCTTCTGACATTAATTCTTAGTTTATTTCCTTCTACTATTATTTTTTTGGAATTCTTTTGTCCTTTCCTTTTTAACGTCAAAGAAAATCACTCACACATTTTCCTTTACTATTCTACTCTGCATTCGTTACATCCACTTGTGCAAGTAGACACAGAGTTTCCTTCATTGACCCTTTCTTACACATACACACATTATATATATATATATATATATATATATATATATATATATATATATATATATATATATATATATATATATATATATATATATATATATATATATATATATATATATATATATATATATACATATATATATATATATATATATATATATATATATATATATATATATATATATATATATATATATATATATATATATATTATATTTATTTTTTTTTTTCTTTTTTGATATTTATATATATATAATATAATATAGAAACTAAAGTTACTAATCATGTAGTTCAAAAATTCACCCCACTCCAGGCAGATACCTGAACTCTCATAACAATAAAATTATGACTGAGTACTCTAAAGGCAACAGTGATCCCTTAAAAAACTTACTAATCATCTGATAAATCAATCTAAGTTTATCAAAACAAGTGTGAGGTATCAACAATTACGCAAGAAATATACTAAATTAAAAAGGCATCACTCCATCAAACAACTTTAACTGCTTCCCTGGTCTTAATTCACTTCAGCAAAACTAAAAGAATTTATCATTTACCCTTATGCACACAATTAATCTTATTCACTGGTGGTCAATAAATGAAACACTGTTTTTAAAAATTTTAAAAATAAAAATTTATTTTTAAATTCAAAATTTATAATAAGAATTCACAATCTGAAAAAAATTACTATTGCTTGAAATCGACACAAAATTTAATTAATTCTTGAATTAAATCACAAAGGTTAATTTATCAAGAAATTAAATCAATCAAGCAAAATTTAAGCTATCAAGAATTATTAAAAATTTTAAAAGAAAATCTTAGTAAATGATAATTAAATCAAGTATGCAACATTAAACTATTAAGAAATACTTAAAATGCTAAGCAAATAAATGTTAAATCACAACTTAAAAAATGTGAAAAATTAAGAGATTGCAAACACAAGAACACACAAAAGATTTACTAAAAACAATTTCACTAAGGCAAAAATCCCTTAATAACCTTATTATACCATGGTAATAATAAGTAAAATTTACTTTACCCTACACAAACTTGTGAAAACTTTCACAAAAAAATCCCCACTAATGCAGCTGCTGAGATTCACCGTTTGAAACACATTTGTTAGGTGCTGTTAGTAATATATACACATGTTACTACCATTATCAGATCTCAAAACCTAAGATTAATATCAATGACCACACACATATTTTATGTTAATAACTTCTCTCTTTTGATGAGAGAGAGAGAGAGAGAGAGAGAGAGAGTTGAGAGAGAGAGAGAGAGGTATTACAATTAATGTAACAAACACAGTATCCGGTCTCATAAAGAGAAAAATCATACCTCCAGGCAAAGAGCAAAACTTTCTTGGAATATTCTAGAAAAGAAACATGATGTCACTTCCTGAGCAAAGTGTTTTGGGCCCAAAACTAATGCGTTAGAACAATATGTGATCAGAGCAATGCAATCTTAAACAGGAAGCAATTGCCATGTGCTTTGGTGCAATAACTCCCCTGATCTTAAAATAGAACAATATTGTAACATCTGATGAAATCATTGGGGACTCTTCTCGTATGAGACAAAAAAAGGTTACACTACTTGACTGTTATTCCGACATGTCAACATGTTATCTTTCGTGATGACACTGAAGCAATCAAAGCATTCACAGAACACTTTGGAAGGAGACAAAATACACGATTGTATACTACATTATTATTAAAAACGTATTATTAATTCTAAATTACACTGTTAAGTTATCTAAATCATTAATTTTTTGAGATCTGACATTACACTACTTTGACATTTCAAATTATTCCATTTATATCCCTCATATATGTGAATATATATATATATTGATTTATATATATATATATATATATATTTATTTATATATATATATATAATATATATATATATATATATATATATATATATATATATATATATATATGTATATATGTGTCACTGTGTGTGTATGTGTGAAATCACCTGTGTATGTGTGTTTATATATATATATATATATAATATATATATATATATATATATATATATATATATATATATATATATATATATATATATATACATATATATATATATATATATATGTATATAAATGAGTTACATACATATATACTCTATATATATATATATATATCATATATATATAGCAAATATATTCAAAACTTTTATTATAAGCTCCTTGTTTTTTTTTAACTGAATTATATTTATATATATATATATATAGCCCAAAGAATAATATATATAAATATATATATTGATATATATATATATATATATATATAATTATTTATATAATATATATATATATATATATATATATATATATATATATATATATATATATATATTTAATTATATATATATATTAGTGTTTAAACTGAAACTAGTGCAGTAGAAAAAAATGCCTTCATCAATGTGATGTCAGTGTGTGTATAACAAAGTATTAAAAACTTTTATTAAAATTTTTTAGTCATCATTTTTTTAACTAAAGCATATTTTCTTGAAAGCCCCAAAGAGTAAAAGGTAGGAAAAGAGAATATTGATAAACTAAATTTAATTCATAGATTTGTGTAAAACAAGAGTAAGAAACCTTGCTACAGCCTAAAGAATATAAAAATTTAGGAGAGATTTGCCAATTAATATTAGATTGAAAGCAATGGACAGTGAAAAAAAAAAAAAACAGAAAAATGGCAATTTCCGATCAAACTAGATGTATTAAATCCCCTGAAAATGGGATTAGGAAATCAGTCGTACTATTCTTTGTAATTGTCGGGAACCCTTTTTTATGGGTGTTTGGGGGAGAGGGTGGGGGAGTATGGGGGTTGGAAAAAGAAGAAGGGAGGTCACCACTTTGAATTTTCCAGTCAATGAGAATTATTGATTAAATATTATTTCTGCTGTTCTCGAATGCTAAAACTATTGATGTTTTTTAAGTTCTCATACATATGTAGATTATCTTGATAATCCTCGATGATTATTGTATGTTCTGAACAATATAAATAATTATGCTGTTCTTTCAGATTTGTTTAAAGTTATCATACCATGTTCATCATAGAGCACTTTTAGTTATCTATTTGCTCATTATCTTAAATTTAGTGTCTTATTTCCATCAGGATTGATGTCACTATGATGTTACTCTCTTTATACATAAAGTTTTTTTATCATCTTTATGTATAAAATCATTACCGTTCAACGGAGGATTTTTTATCTATTTTATAAATGAAATCCTTCTACTCATAATTTTCAGAAATTGAGAACCGACTAGAAATTTATAACCCAATAAATACATCCCATTCTATTTATTTGAAGAGAACGAATACCGACACAGATTTCCCTCGAATAACAAGAGCCACGACAACCCTTTTATTTATTCCGACTTTTCGTCCTAATAGTG
>NC_089748.1:61250018-61265018 GCF_040412425.1 Macrobrachium rosenbergii
TCCTGTCATCTACCCCGTCCTCTCAAGGTGTTTCCTCCTCACCCCTAAAATTTCTGAATTTACCTCTTCACAAACCTGCTTTCTACAGCTCTTTCCATATGACCATCATCTCAGAATACTCGGCGTCATACATTCACCTGAGCTAACCTTTTACCAATTTACCTATCTCCGTGCTTCACCCATATCACTTCTTCTTACATAATTCAGTTCTAACAGTTCACCAACACAGATTTTACCATTTTTGTTCATCTGCATTTAATAAATTTCACCTTTGCTTCTTAGACAGTTCCAAACTTCTCAGTCTCTTCCACAGCCCTACCTTTCTTGATTTATATATTCTGGGACTCACCTCAAATGCTCAACAAAATTAGTTGCTTCCATTATTCAACTATCTATTAATACACCTTGACTTGTTTTCTTGGTCTCCATATACCTTAAAACCTTACTCTTACTCAGTATGGTATCATCTGCAAAATTGAAACATATCCACACTCAATTCACGACTTATATTTTACCCGGCGCCTTGCATCTACATCTATTATCTATTCTGACTTTTTGCATCTGTCTGTCTTTGAAGGTATTGTACAGCCATGGAGACGTCACACCTCATCTCACACCCACTTGTACTCCAAACCAGCCACTCTCCCAATCATGTATCCTACCAAATGGTTGACTTACAATTAAAAACATGAAATTGTTTCTCACCATCTTCTTCTATACCATCATTCTCAGCACCCTACACATTGCCACTATTTGTGCTTGTGTGCAGCTTTTTCCCCGTTTATATCCAAACTTATCACTTAACAAATACTTGATCTACACATCACCTCGTGTCTAAAACATGCACTGTCTTATCTTTCTTGAGTCAAATATCTTAATTTCTGAGTCATAATTCTACCTTCCCTTTTTATTGTCCCAAAAGTCAATGTTCTCTTTCCCGTATTTTTTTATTTCCTATTACAGCTGTCTCACTTCCCTCTCCCTGACACCCTGTTTACCCTCCTTTCCACTATCTCCTCTGTCATGCAACTGCACTTTAAATAATCACAGTGTTTTTACTTTCACACCACTTTCATTTCTTATTCTCCCTTCCCACCTGCTATACCCATGAACACACTTTGTATGAGGTTTTCGAACCTTTGCCCTTTTATTTAGAAAATGCTTCAATAAATTTGCTTAAAAATCTTTTTTATTTAGTGATATATGGTAGTGTCTCTTTTCAACTTGAATGTCCAGTTTACGCCTTCCAAGTCAATTTTGGGCCGTTCAGTATTACTTTTCCTACCTTCATTTCTGATATATGGTTTGCAAGCATCCTCTCCAAGGATATGGACTGATGGCCTGGGGTCTGAAATAGATTACAGCTTAAACTCATGTCACTTTACTTCATATTCTGTTTTGGGTAGGACACCTGGCTTTGCCATATATTAGTCTTGGTTACATGTTGTCTCCTGGGGCGGTAAATTTTAATTTGTGAATTGTCTTCTGTGGTTTTGATCATGTAGGGAGCTGCTTCATGATTGTAGTAGTGAACCCATACATAGATAGTATGAATTGTGCATGCCTCTCTCTCTCTCTCTCTCTCTTCTCTCTCTCTGTATGTTATTTTAATTCCCATTATCTTTTATTCATTACTTGCTTATATTGTACCTTCCAATATATGAAACTTGGCTTACACTGCATAATGTTTATTTTGTGATGTGACAACATGTTCCTCAAAATTGATTAAAAGATCACATGATGGTGATTGCACTATAAAAGGCAACCATGTATGAAGTGTATAAGATATATATCCATGTATACAATACTTTCTTCTCTCTTTATCTTTATCTCTCTCTCTCTCGTTCCTCATCCACCCTCACCATAGAGTCTCCTTTGATGTCTCCCATCAGTGTAATAACATCACTCATCTAATTTTTTGCAGGAAACCTAATTGCCTGTCTTGTGCGCTGTTAGTCCCCATAAAGATCCTTAAACATCTGAGGATCCCATTTCATTTCTCTGACAATTCTCGTGTTTACTTAGTTCATTTAACTTAAAGTACCTTATGGTAAACTTAACATTTTCTGTAGCGTATGATGTTGCCTGCATTTTCCCAAGTCTGGAAGAGTGGGATAGGGGAAAATTAGTCAATCAGTGTTCAGAGTTCGCTTGAGGCAATGACGCCACTATCTCAGCATTCATTTCACAGGTACGTGATAATTATCCGCCAGTAACGTTACAGTCATTTGGCTTGATAAATTATTATATGTATATATCCGATTTTTTCATTCGTCATTGTCATTAATACTTTTATCACCTAAATAGCTCTTTATTTCTAATAAAAATTCAAGTTTATTTAATGATGAAACCGAGTGAGTATAACACTTTTATATAATCGCATGGATTCATTAAATTGCCTCTTCTTGAAGATGATTCTGATTTGTAAACAAACCATTCATACGGCCTAGAAACATTAGAGCAGCCCATCGTTCCTCTTTTACAATGAATGTCAAGGAAAAGCTAGCAAATTTCGAGAAATTTAGAATATGCATTCAAACCTGTGACAGTAACGACGTAATTGAATTAAGACCAGATGTAACAACAAAAGAACATGATCAGGAATGGCTGGAAGAAGTAGCCAAATTTCTTTTAATGCCTTTGCCCCTTATCCTTATCAAGTTACAAGATGGTCTACCATAGATTAGAGATTGGACAGACACGATAGAGACTTTCATTCATGAAAATCTTTATAACTGTTGAAACAACCTCAAGTAAACGTGTGTTAGTATTAGTCAACTTGCAGTGGTACACGCCTGCTTTCTAGCTAATAAAATAAAATAATGAATGTTGTAGTAGCTCTTTATTAAAGCCTATTTGACATTAAATTCATGTAGCCTAATAAATTAGCATGAAGGGTTTACTTCAGTTCATATTACCACAGTTAAGAGTGACAATTTTTCCCTACTACTAGTACTAGTTCTACAATGTACATAGTATCATGAGGCCTAGCCAGGGCCTGCTGCAGTTGTACTGTACGTGTTAATGAAGTATTATAATGTTATTCACAAAGTCATCAATAAGTTCTCAAGCCTCCTTGTATGCAGTGGACTCGGTTGAATTTATCTGCCATGACGTTTGAAGGTAGTAGGCTGTTCTTCAATTTTACCATTATCATTTTTGCCTATACTTCAAAGTTATAATACAGCATTATAGCTTTACTGACTAGCTAGACTACAAATAAACTTTACCAACTAGCCAGTCTACCAGGGTTTATCATCAAATAAAGGTAGCCTACCATAACCTAACTTAGCTTAGAAAGGATGTGTAATTTGGAATAACCTTCAGGAATGCCCATTTTATGGCTGTCCTCCTAGACTATGAAATGCAGCTCAAGTCTTGGCTAGCTATGAAAGCCTAAGTTATTTACAGGCTAATACTTAGACTCTACAATGAAAATAAATATGTTGAATTACAGGTCATTATGATTTTGACATTGTCTGCAGACTGCAGACAGGGGTGAATTGTTAGGGGCTTTCATTGCTAGCCAAGACTTACAAGCATGCCTTTCTATTAGACTTGGAGGGAAACAGATGAATTTGGGTATTTAGGTTTTTCAATTAACATTTTCTGAGCTTCCTCAGGTTCACACAGAAGCCAGAACTATTAATGATTTATTTTTCTGTCTTGAAAAATACTTTATACACACTATTGCTTTTAAGAATTGTTGATTATATAGAAAAAGATAAAGTATGAAAATCCATAGTTTTTAAACATTTCAAGTATATTTTCTTTGATAACGAGAAATATAATTGTTTTCTGATAAAAAGACTAAAATATTACTGTGCATAAAAAATTTTTTTTTCCAAGAAAGAAAAATAAAATAAAATAATTCTGAAAAGGCTTCTATTATGAATATTAGAGGCTCAAGTAAAAGATTTATTGAAAAATAAAAGAAAGTTAATACAGAATCTAATAGAAAGGTGCAGAAAATATTGTTGAGAAATATGGCAAAAATATCTATTTTAATAATTACTTATGTGCTGCAGTGCAGACATTGTCAAAATCATACTGACCTGAATTCAAATATATTTATTTAAATTGTAGATTTTATTGTGTTAGGCTAGCCTGGTGAAGAATAACTTAGGCTTCATAGCCAGCCAAGACTTGAAGTGTATTTCATAGTCTGTGGTGGGGGAGCAGACATAAAAATGGGCATTCCTAGGCTATTCCAAATTAGACATCCTTTCTAAGCTAAGGTTAGGTTATGGTAGGCTACCTTTTATTTGATGATAAAACCCTGGTAGACTGGTTGGAAAGTTTATTTGCAGTTCAGCTAGTCAGCAAAGCTACATAATGCTGCATTATAACTTTTTATAGGCAAAATGATAATGGTAAAATTGAAGAACAGCCTACTACCTCAAGTGTATGGCAGATCAAATTCAACCGAGTCCACTCCATACAAAGAGGCTTTGAGAACTTATTGATGACTTTGTAAAATAACATTATAATACTTCATTAACACGTACAGCAACTGGCAGCAGGCCCTGGCCAGGCCTTATGATAGAAGTGTACATTGCATAACCAGTACCATTTTTCTGTCTGTACTAGGAAAATTGTCACTTAACTGTGGTAATATGGACTGAAAGCCTAACTTACATGCTAATTTATTAGGCTACATGAATTTAATGTCAAATAGCATTATTTAATAATAAAGAGCTTATTACAACATTCATTATTTTATTTTATTGTTCTCGAAATGCAGGCGTGTATTCACTGCAAGTTGATTAATTTTTACTAACACACGTTTACTTAAGAGGTTGTTTAAAACAGTTATAAAGATTTTCATGAATGAAAAAAAGTCTCTATCTTGTCTGTCCAATCTCTCCTCTTTGTCTATGGGTAGACCCATCTTGTAACTTGATAAGGATTTGGGAAAAGGCATTAAAAATTTTATACTCTTCCAGCCATTCCTTGAGGCCCTGTTCTTTTGTTGTTGGCATTCGTCCTAGTACTTCAGTTATGTCGCTACTGTCACTGGTTTGAATGCTTATATTCTTAAATTTCTCGAAATTTGATAGCTTTTTTGACATTATTTCATTTGCAAAGAGAGGAACGATAGACCAGTTGCTATTAACTAAGCAGCTCTTAGGCTGCAAGAATGGAAAAATTTTGTTTATTTACAAATCAGAATCATCTTCAAGAAGGGCAGTTTAATGAATCATTCCCTTGTCCCTGTTCTTTTGTTGTATATAAAAGTGTTATACTTCCTCCGGTTTTCACATCATTAATTAAACTTGAATTTTGTTAGAAATAAAATAAAGAGCTATTTAGACGATAAGTAATTAATTATAACCGAATGAAAAAATCGGATAGTATATACATATATTATAATTTATCAATAGTGACTATATATACGTTACTAGCGGATAATTATCGTACACACTGTAAGAATGAATGCTGAGATAATGACGTCATTGCCTCACGCGAACTCTGAACGCTGATTGGTCCTAATTTTCCCCTATCCCTATACTCTTCCAGACTTGGGAAATATGCGTCCCGCCCCTTGAATGCAAAGATCCTGAAAATTTCCGAAGGATTTCGTAGTGTATGCCATGGTCTGGACTTTTGCTCTAGTTTTTTATAAGGCGAGTTGAAATGTGTACAGTATACTGTTCTTATAACATAAATGTTTCTAAAATAAAATCGTATCTTTATCTTAATTTATTATATTCACATTATGTCTGGAAATTTTCAGTATAATTTTTCCTTATATCTATGACCGATTTAGTCACGAAACTTATATACACTTGGTCCTAGATTACCATTGTTATGGGATATTTATCTTAATTATTGTAAATGTTCGCCTTTGGATGTGTAAGAAGTTTAAGAGACATAATGTACTGTCGCCCATAAGCTGTATAAATCATTTTACTAACAGCAAAAGACCCAGAGATAAATATGCTTTAAATTTTATACACTCCTTCGTTTTGGCAATTCATTATTTGGTTGCGCTTGCTCTCGAGGATTTTGTTTGAAGTTTATCCTCACGGTTGAATTTCCTCTTCCTGAACCTGAAAGCAGGTCTTTCCTTCTAAAGAGGTAAAGTTCAACATTTTTGTATTCCCATTAAGAATTTAAATGATTTATTGAGGTACGAGCTCAGGGAGTACACTACGCTGCGCTGGAACCCGCACGTCTGGTCATGTCTCCCTTACCCTCCCGATCCCTACCCACTGCCCCTACCAAGGGCGGATAAACAGGTTTGCAGGAGGAGGGTGGTATGCTCGCGTCTCCCCTACCATCCCACCCTAACTACTCCCACCACCACCCAGGCTGAACAAACAAGAAAGATCCACTAGTTATTGTTTTATTATTATAGACGAGCTTGTTGGAACCCAGGGTTGTCTTCCTCCTACCCTCCCGATCCCCTACCTGCCTGCACTCACCAAGTGACAAACAGGTGGTTGGCAAAATGAGGGTGGATGTCTCCCCACCTCGCTTTCCCCTTACCTACCCTGCTCCCACCTGACGGACAATAAATCGGTTTGCAGGCTGTGTTTCATGTCCCCCTACTGTCACGGGGGGAGGGACAACAAGATCAGATCCTCTCGGATTTTATTATAGATTGCAATGATTTCACTGGCAGGCATTTGTAATCATCTTTCATCTGGAACTAAATTATATAAATTCACTGCGTGTAAAACGTTCTACAAAAGTTTTGAAATAAAGTACTGAAGTGAGATAGTTCGGAAAACTAGTTTATTTTATACATGTATTTGCATTACAAGAGACTGTGCAGAGAATCTGTCTCAGCTTTTGTTGTACTGTATACAATCTATAAGTTCATCCACCTTTTAATTCAGGAAATATGATAGATGTGATAGATGTTCAGGGGGGAGAGAGAGAGAGAGAGAGAGAGAGAGATACATGGGCGAAATTTTCGTAGTAAGAGAAAAAAGCAACGGAAAAGAGAAGGAAAATAGTCACACACACACATACACACGCACACACACAGAGTTCAATGAGAATGCAGAAGGGGTGGGAGACGATAATACTGGGGGGGAGAGAGAGAGAGAGAGAGAGAGAGAGAGAGAGAGAGAGAGAGAGAGAGAGAGAGAGGAATTTCTCTTCTTTATCCTGGCAAAGCAGCTGCACACTGCCGTTTATTAACGTTAGAGAATTCCCAAGATATGCAGGAGTCACGCCACTGAGCCATAAAACATTGTTTTTACTTCTGGGAGTAAACTTTTACAGTTATTCCATTAGAAACCCTATTTTCGTACAAGGATTTCATTAACCCTGTGTAATATTACAGTAGGAAACGATCATGCCTGACCACTGATGAAAATGAAATTGAATTAGACAGCACAAATGGAAAAAAGGATTCGCTGATTTCACATTTTCAAGAAAAGATAGACGAAGTGACTAAATGAATAAATATATTCAATTTCTTCTGATATGGGATGTGAAATTCAGGTCTGGAGGAAGCAATGCTTAATGATGAATATATAGAAAAGTTGGGAATAAAGTGCGGAATTTCAGAAACGACAAATTTTATTAAATTCTGTAAAATTCCCAAAGAGTTACAATGTAATATTTTAATATTTTAACAGTCTTAGTTTTCAACATTTATTTTCTTTGACAAAAATGCGAGCTTTAGCATTGAAAATATAGCACATTGAAGAACACGTGCAGAAATGTTTTCTGCAGAAAAACAACCGATCATTAGATATTTAATATTCTCAACTTAGTCTCTGAATTTTTTTTTCATTGAATATGAAAGATTTTAAAAATTGTATATGTCATCACATCTAGAGTCAGGCGAGGAACTGCATAATACTCGAAATTGGCTTTTGAATCTCAGAAAAACTAATCTTTGTTTAATCTGTCTTTAAGCTCTGACTAGACGAGCACCATTCGTTCTGGAAATGCTATGAGTGCAGGTGACAAGGAACGCAAGGGTCTAAGTAAGATTATATGAGTGCTTCTTCGTTTCATATTTTGGAAACAAACTCTAGTATATACAAATTGCTTTCTGAGAAAGTAACATTGTGTTCAAGCATTCACAACCAGCCCCAATTTATTACAGTTCATTACACACCTGCGTTGTGTGTAAGGATATATGATGTCCAAAATGAATGGCAGTAATACCCAGTCTTAATTTATTTGGACATGAAATATACTTTATCATTGCATAATGTCTGTTCGAGCTCATTGCTTTGAGTTTATTAATGGTACTGTATGACCAAAATAGCTTCTATAATTTGTCTTGAGTACTGTAATACCTAATTTACATTACATAAATATGCTAATATTTATGGAGTGTGGTATATTTACTTGTGAGTTTCATTTTGAACACGTTTCTCGTTCACTGTGTCGAACCCAATGTTTAGTTTGATTATTTATAGTTAGAAGCTCACGGATGTTTCATAACCTGTACTTCTGAGTACGTTATATAGGATAATGAGCAGTTTATCGCGATGAATAACTACTTTTTTATAAATCATCGTTCATCCACGGCTTATTTTCTTCAGTAAAACTGTCTTTTTAACAAAATAGTGCAGAACCTCATAACGTATATTAATATAAAGGGAAAAACAAGCAGATCCTTTCCTAAAGAAAAATGGTTAAATTTTCACAAGCTCCCTTTTAACATTTCTAAATCTAAGTTCTAAGGAATATAGGTAATGGAAGAGTAGTATAGCTTTTTTCAATGATTATTGAATCTGTTTTAAAGCCTTGAAAATACTGTAATTTTAAATTCATTAAATATATTTTTCCAGGGCTCTGATTGCAATTTACGAAAAAAATTTAATTAATCGAAATTTTCTCCACAGGTAAGAAGGGCGGTGCATAGAGTTACCTGTCCTCAGGGGGTATTAGTCCAACTGCACATTTCAAACGGTTAGTTTAAGAATCGATTTTTCGTCTTCTTTTTAAGTTTTCTGTAAAAGAAAACCATTGTGCCGGCTTTGTTGTCCGTCCGCACTCTGTCCGCCCTCAGATCTGAAAAACTACTAAAAGGGCTGCAAATTGGTATGTTGGTCATCCATCCTGCAATCATCAAACATACCAAATTGCACCCCTTTAGCCTCTGTAGTTTTTATATCATTTAAGGTTAAAGTTAGCCAAAATCGTGCATCTGGCAACGATATAAGAGCAGGCCACCACCGCCGTGGTTAAAATTCTGGGTTGTGCTCATACAGAATCGAGACCACCGAAAGATAGATCTATTTCGGTGGCCTGGATTTACGCTGTACAGAAAACTGATTGCACTGAAGAAAGTTCATGCATTTTTTTACTAGCTTTTTGTTGTGACGCTTATCTTCGAATATGGTCCTTTCCATATCTAGGCTTTTTCCCCAATCTAGTCTTTCATTCGGAATATCCTAGGATTTAGTTAACTATGAAGGAATCGCCTGTCATTTCCGGAACATCTTTCCGTTTTGCTGTTTTTTTTTTTTCTCCAGAAGCACTTTTTTTTGCAGTGCAGATCTTTCAACTACGCTCTCTTGTCGTTATTGGTTTTGTTCCTGATTTGTTTATATACGGATAATTACTTTGATGCTTCCTGCTTGTTTATTTTAATTTTCCCATACTTCATATCCTTTTGCCTTGTTTTTCATCTGATTATCTGGAACCAGTGAAAATATTAAAGCAATCCTATTATGAATATAGATTTGGGATGATAGTTACAATTTAGTATTTTTAATTGGTCAATAATTGTTCAATCTATAGAGACACAGGTTAAAAAAATGGACTTCAAATTATCAGATATCCATTTTTATCTCCTTTGAATAAATTCTATCAAATTAACAAATTATTCTAATTTTTGTTCAGCAATACAAAAGCAAGAACATCAAAATATTTATTTACTCAACTGTTTCCTCTGATTCACGTCGGATTTACATTTCCCAGTTTATAATATTAAAAGGTGAAGGTCACTGAACACAGGAATGTAACTTTATTCGATGCATTGTCAAAACATTCGGTAGAAAACTTTCCACAAAATAGAAATATTGGTTGATGTCCAAATGTTTTTCCGTCAAATTACCTGAACACGTCGTTATGCTCCTGATTTTTCTTCTTATTTATACGGTAATTTATGATTACATGAATTGACTGAGCGGCAAATTAATTTACCAAAATAGCTATATGTTTATATTTTTCCAGTGTCCAGTTTTTCAAGATAAACTACCTCAAAATAATAATGTATATTTAAAAATTTCCGTCCGTTTGATAGAATTTAATCCAGGAGCAAATGTTTTGCGATTCACGATCGCTGTTGATAAGACTTTTTTTAACATCAAGTTATTGTATTTAATGAATTGTCGAAATTAAATTTGAAAATGTTGATTCGCGGTGGGATTGAAGGTATTATTCGCGATATTCAGGCGGGTTAATATAGTTGCAATTATAATACTACTAATAATAATCATCATTGATTTTTTTATATGTAATATCACCACCACATTTTGTCGTATTAAACTGAAATGAACAAAAGCTACCACAGGCAGTGATTTGTTCATATGCACTACGGAATATCTTGTTTTATTCTTTGTATAGGACATACCGCTCTTCTGTATTTTCCATATAAGAAAGAAAAGAGGTTTTATGATGAATTGAGAAGTTTAGTGAAAGAAAGGGGTTATAGTTTTAAATGCAGTTGCATTATAGAGGGGAAAAATGTGTACAGATGTAAAGAAAGTTGGATATAGTTATCAAGAAAAAGTTCAGGAAAAAATGAATAATGGATTTCATGGGAGAAAGAATTATGAGCAAATAGACCTAAGAATAAAAGACGAGATGATTCTTGAAGATAATACACTCCCGAATTACTGATTAAATATTCTGATGAGTTGTCGAATGGAAAGCGACATACACTCCAGAAGTCCAAGAATGATATAATAATATTGAAACATAACATCAGTGAAAGGACTGATACGAAGAACAGTGAGTTTAGAGTAAATGAAAAATTTTTTTTGTTACAATTAGAATTAAATAGTTATTTGAGATCTTAGAGAATAAAGAATTATATAGGCAAAACAAGATGGGTATAGGGCTGTCATAGTCTCTGGGGATGAGGCTTACCAGAGCACCTTCTCTTGGCTATATATATATATATATATATATATATATATATATAATAATAATATATATATTTATTTATATATGTGAAATTATATATATGTGTGTATATATATATATATATATATTGAGAATATATGTAGCGATATGTATATACATATATATATATATATATATATATAATATAAGATATATATATATATATATATATCTATATTCTATAGTATATATATATTATCTATGGGGATGATATTTACCAACGATATATATATATATATATATATATATATATATATAAATATATGTATATATCCGATCATAATTTGGTCAGAGTGAAAGCTGAGATAGAAACACAGTCAAGACTAGAGATGAAAAGGAGAAAATAATCCTAAAGATAATTAAGACAAGTGAGACTGATAAGAAGGAAGCAAGGAGATTATATAAGGAGAAATATGATGAAATTGGGCTGTGTGTATAAAGTCTGGGGAAGGCTACGTAAAATTCCAGAATGGGGTCATCAAGTCATTAGAGATGTTTGCAGTTTTAGAAACTTAATTAGAGGGAATACAAATATTTAGTGGTGAGATGAGAAAGGGAAATAGAAAAGATTATCTGAGGAGAAGTTAAAGGCAGAAGGGAAGATTGTTTATAGGAATATAGAAGGCAATAATGTGAATGGAGGAGTGAATATACATGAAGTCATTAGAGAGAATAAAAAAGTAGTTTTGTTTTGAGGTGGGTTGAGGGTTAATGAGCAAATGGGCCTTAGAATAAAGAGATGCATAAGTGGGAAGATCTGTTTGTCTTGTTGAGGTAAGCATTGGGAATTTGTTGATTGTGGAGGATAAAAGAGAGAGAGAGAGAGAGAGAGAGAGAGAGAGAGAGAGAGAGAGAGAGAGAGAGAGAGAGAGAGAGAGAGAGAGGAATCCGCAGTAGTGGAAGAAGTTAGCGTACATTTGAAAATGTTTATGGAGTTATTGTTGGGGGTGTCAGAAGGACATATTAGAGTGTTAAAGACTGAAAAACATAACGTTTAGATAAAAATACAACTCATGATAAGGACTGTTAGAGAGATAACGTGGATCGTGTTGGTGACGTATGGTATGGAGTGAAAGTTGCTATGAGTGATAAAAGAGGAGAGTTCCTGAGGCAGTGCAAAACTGGGGATGGGACACTGAATTATGTCAAGATAGCCGTTTGATATCTTTGTGGACGGAATGTTGAAGGAAGTCGGGGAAAGGAAAGTAAATGTAGGTGCAAAATTACCGGATACGGAGATGAGTTGGCAATGTAGTGTGGAATTTTGATGTTTGAAGACGATACATTAAATTAATTTGGGAAAGTGAAACTATGTCTCGTTTATTTTGTTTTCTTACTGTTATTTTCCGGTAACTTTTTCTTATCTAGGGACCCTAAATCACATCCTAAAATGTACATCAAAGAGGACAGAATAAGAAGATTATTGTCGATCTTTGCTTCGGAAAATGATTTACCTTTAATTTTCATCCAATGACCTTTCAAATGACTTGGAAGTGTGCAGTGTTAATTAACGTTCCGGGGAGTCGGATTTATTTAATCTTTTCACTCTTTATTTCCTTTCCTCTGTCGATTCTCCCACAGAAAAGAACGCAATGGCAGCTTTTCCTAGACTGTCTTCCGTGTCAGTTTTCACCTTCCTAAGGCTGCTGTTAAATGGGCCACCATTTCACGAACGAGTTTGCCATGAATTCAGTAGAATTGCTCTCACCGCGTGAAGCTGATCCGGCCTGGGGCCTGTTTCCTTATTGAGCTGAAGACCACGACAAAAAGTAAATTCTGGAACGATAAAACTGAAGTGTGGAGAAAACTGATGCTGAGGAAAACAGTTCATTTTTATATTATTTTTGATAATGCTGATTTTTTTGAAATGAAGAAACTGCTAAATCTTAAAGCAATAGGGAAGCAGCTATCCAGTATTAAATTATTTTTGTGGTTGGCTGTGATATATCGATTTTGATTGTTTGGGTATCAGAAGGCTATTTTATGATGGGTATGATAATCGTGATGTGTTCTCGAGTTGAACGTGCACATAAATATGCGTATGGAATTCGTTTCTATCATCTGGTTTCATTAAATTACATAACTTTCCTTTAGTTATAAGTTGCTTCTGTCATTTATTTCTTTGCGTATTCAGTCGGTATTCGTCCAAGACAAATAATTATACTATTATATAAAAGAAAATAAGCTGAGATTAAACATGAGAATTCTAAATAATATTCAAGAATTGATAATTGAAATCTCTTCATTATTCTTATTTGAAATATTCCAGTGAGATGAATATTTGTTGAGCCGAGATTATGACAGCTCCTACTTTTTTTTTTAACGAATGGGATAAGTTTCATCTATTAAGAAGGTAATGACCGATGCAGCTTGAATTCCCTTTTATATTGAAGACCTGTTGAAATCAAGAGAAAATATCAAGATAGGGAGACAGACAAACAGACGTGAGCATTTCCCCAAGTAATAATTAACTGAGAAGATGAATTCAACAAAAGAGAGAGAGAGAAAGCGAGAATATCAGTCACACTATATCTGTTTAAAGTTTCGAGGAAAGTTGATTATTGAGTCATTTCTGGCTTAAAAGCATTTCAGATCTTGAAGAGACTTGCAAGTCGGAGATTCCAGTCCTTCCCAAACTGATTGAATTTCTGTGAGATCTGAAAGTTTCTGTGAAATTTAATTCGGAAATTTTATCTCTTCTTTTTTATTTCTCGCCAGACAAACTTGAATAATTAGCGTTGATTCGGGATTTATGAATCAATCAATCCTTGCACACGGCAGCGATGCCACGAGTTACTAGGGTGGAGGAGAGTGATTCAAATGTGTCTGGTCATTCGCATTTTTCATGTCTTGAATAAAACATGTTTTCAATAAAATTCTGCATTTCAGTTTATCAGTTACTTGGAATTTTATTTTTATTTTAAATGTTTATTTCAACACAAATTTCTTTTTTTTTTGTGAAGCACGGTTGGATTACAAATTTGAAGAAGTCGTTCTTCATTATCTGTTCAATTCGTAGAAAGTGTATCCCACTTTCTACTGAATAAAATAAAATAGTTGAAGAGAATCTTTATCCCAGATCCGATTTATTTCCCTTCATGACTGTAATTTCAAAGATTTATTTTTGAGAAAGCAGAGTTGAATGTACATATTGGAAAAGTGAAGTGAAGGTGGAATGATGCAAAGCCAGAGAAAGGACAGTAAAAGTAAATGGGAAGTTGTACTGCAAAGAAAATGAGTTACAAATGCAAATGTAGAATGGTTGATGATGGCAGATGATGGTAGGCTGATTGGGATGTGAGAAGAACTGTAGACGGGATTGAAAGTGTTTAAGTGAGGAAAATATGAGATTAAATCTGAGAGAGATAAGGTTAGAAGCTAAATTAAACCAGGAAGATGGTTGGATGAATGTTAGCATGAATGGCGGAAGAATGGAAAGGATCATATCCTTTTACTCCAAGAGAAGCTCCAACATCCTGTCTTTTAAAGCGGGCCTTTTGTGGCTTTTACCCAAGAGGACCTACTCAACTTCCTTCCTGTAAAAGCCTGGAAGAGACAGCTCCTTGTTAGTTAGTGTGCCCCACCTTTTTCTCAGGAAGCATTTGTCTCTTTATATATATATATATATATATATATTATATATATATATATATATATATATATATATATATATATATATATATATACCATTATAAATATATAATATATAATATATATGATTTAAAATTTTCATATATATATATATATATATATATTATATATATATATATATATATATATATTTCTGCAAGCTCAGCATTACTTTCTTGGTAAAGTTTTGCATGTGTTTAACTTCTATTTTGAATGAACTTTTATTATTGCTACGAAATTGAGTCAGTTTCCCAAATATGG
>NC_089748.1:61267518-61280018 GCF_040412425.1 Macrobrachium rosenbergii
TCGAGACTGTTTGTCAGTGTAACCGGTGAGGATGCCATGAGGCCTAACTCAAAGGTTAATGAATGCAAAGTTTCCAAGGCTTCATGGAACAGGGTACGTGGATCTAGGCAAAGCTTAAACTAGAATTGACGTCACCTGGAATATGTGAAGGAAAAGCCATTGTCGTGAACCATAAAAATCATTGCCCAATACTGAAGTATTAATAGAAACCTGTGCATTAATTAATTATGCAGTAAAAGCACCAACGCTGGTAGTTAATGCGTATTCAAAATGTAAAGGCTGAAGCTATTGAGTAAAATTACTTTGACTTTCCTGTTCTGTATTTACCATTTAATTTTCAACATTTACAGCATGTTACCAAAGAAATATCAGAATTTATCAGAATGTTTTTCTTGGTCAGTTCCATCCTCTTTATTAAAAAAATTTAATTGTAATTTTGACTGTTATTGTGATGCCATAATCGCAGGTTGAAACATACTTCTCTTAGAAACGATTATCACCAATTTTCAGTGATCATTTTACAATCTCAAGTCTTAGGATAATCAAAAGATAAGTGGAGATGGTCTATGATATTTTGATTATTAATAAGCATCCGCGATCTACATTGCCGTTATCCAAGTTTTTAGCTTTCAACTTTATTTACTAATTTGTGCAGTGTATTCGTATCAGTTTGATTATGTTGCATGAAGTTTGCTTATACTGTTGGGTTTGAATGAAAATCAAAATGCTCCCTTTGTCTTTACGGAAATATCAAGCGTAAACAATCAGAGGTTTTTTTGTAAGATTGTCTTGTTGATATAAAAGAATAGATATTATTTTCATGTTTTTAATGGACTGACGCCACTGGAGGATTTTTGGAATAATTCTTACGTTTTAATAGCCAAACACCATTGTGAGATTTGTCCTAGCATACGTGTACATGCTTTGTCTTCTTTTATTGGTTTGATAGCAATGAATTATGAAAATACTTCACATAGAAAGTGTTCTTTGAGTCCAGATCAGTACCTGAACTTTCTTTGACAAAGGATTTCATATCATTTGTTAGATTAGAAGATACATTTGGGGTTAGGTAATTGCTCATTATGCATATTATGAATTAACATAAACTGGTAAGAAAGCTGAAAAATTTTGTTAGACTATCAACAAATATTTTATTAATTGTATATGATGATTATCCACTATACTGAATTCAAGACAGAACCGTGTAATATAAGAGAAAGCCGTCCTCAAATAAGTCCAATGCCAAAACCCACTACCCAGTCTAACTAGGTCACGTATATTTGTTTTTATTATATTGAGCATTGGTAATTTGGATTAATTCTGCAAGTTCTATTTTGATGTATTACAGATTCGATGAAAAGTTCGTCTGGCTTCTAAACTAATTTTCGAGACCATTTCATATACACCCAACTATTATTTTCTCGCTCCTGAATTTTTTATTGTATCAATTCTTTCGCTATTGCTTATGCATTCGAGTGATCATTATCCTCGAATATATATAAGAATCCTGAGGTTTCAAAGCGAGTTATTTGTCTGTGTGAATGTATGCTGTGCATGGACGGTGAATGGGGATGATGCGGTTTTTTCTTGTTTGATATTTTTTGGGGTTTGCGTCAAGAATTATATAGATTCCAAACTCTTTTACCATGACATTATTGTTTTTACTTTTCCTTGTTGATGTCATTTTGGTGCATGGGATGTTGGCCTTGATCGCTCGTTACTTGTTGTTTTAACTGTTCTTTTGCAATTGCTGCTCATGTTAAGAATCTTTATTAAAAAAGATTAAGGTATTAGTTCTTTCACGAATTTAGGAACCTCCCAGTTATAACACCAACACACACACACACAGGTTTTTTATTTCTGTAATGTTAAGGTGATATGAATTTTTTCACATTATATCCAGTTCACGGCGAGGTAGCAAGAACACGAAATATTTATACAAAAGATATTTAACAAGCTGGCATTTATATTTGACCTAGTTAAAGTTTGAGAAAGCGTTGAGAGCCTGGGCTTGATCTCTTCGCTTTAATTGTTATCGCTTTCACGATAGGAAACAATCCGAAAGAAACTTTTTTTTTAGATATTGCAAGTACTTTACATCACAGATAACGCTCTAGACAAAAAAAAAAAAATGATTAATGATGCTGCTTGTTGTCGTGTTCGGACGCCAGGAGCGTCATACATTTGTATTTGCAGGGCAACCAGTAGTCTGTTGAATGTATTGGATCGTGAATGAAATGACCAGATTTTTAAGGGTGGAGAGTTGATTCATTCACTCACTGTGTGTGTATAATATATAACATAATATATATATATATATATATATATATATATATATATATATATATATATATATATATATATATATATATATGTATGTATATATATATATATATATATATATATATATATATATATATATATATATATATATATATATATATATATATATATATATATATATATATATATATATATATATCATTATATATATATATATACATATATATATATATACATATATGTATGTATTATGTACAGATGTTTGTATATATTATATATATATGGTTATAATATATTTTATATATATGATATATATATATATATATATAATATTTCTTGATATATATAAATATCAATATATATTATACACTCCAACACCAGAGGGCAGCTTTATTGCTGAAATCATGCTTTTAAGCGTCAGAAAGGCAACTCTTATTTTGATAAGATATTCCTGATGCCGACGTTTCACGACTACATTGTTGCATTTTAGGCTGAAATACAAAGAGTTGACTCTCAAAATTATTCATAAAAATATTTAAATTACAAATAATTAAAACACTAAAGTATTATCTCAAATTTAAAATGTTAATTCTTTAAAAAATATCAGAGACACCATGACACTAAAAGAAAGGACCTATCAATGGACGGAGCATATACAAAACTATTGAAACAAACCAAGAAAAATACAAAATAAAATAAAAATAGATAAAAAGGAGAAAACAAGGTAACGATAAGGCAAAATAAGGCCATTAAGCAATAAACAGTTGAGTAGATGATGTTTGGGTGTTTAATGATGGAACAGTTAATTTTATCATTATGGACTCCAGAATTTGTTAAGAATCGATATCAACTTATTAAGGAGTCTACTTTTGGTGGATTGACATATTTAATTACGGGCAAGTATATTTATAAACAACACCAGAGGACATATAAGGTGGAAACAGCTCTTTAGATTTAATGTGAACCACCACCAATGGGATCCAAAATGGTGAAATTCTCATCATCATGGTAGAAGCAGAATTTCAAACCCAGACCATTCCAATATCAGAAATCACCCAAAACTTGTAAAACATATCGATAATAAAGACTTCAGCATTTTAGCCATACCACCAACCCTCAAGACCTTGTTACTCTGGAATCTTTTATTAAATAACTAGTTCCATTGTTAAACATTCATATGTCCTCCTCCCTCTATATTTATCCCAACTCTGTGTTATGCATGTTTATAAAATATATATATATATATATATATATATATATATATATTTCCAATAAGGATATATAGGTTTATCTAGGATTTGCAGTATCAGTGTTGGTTTTTTAAAGCGATAAAGGGACCGGTTTTCTTATTTCAAGCCACAAGGACATAATTGAGACATCACAAATATATATAGAACTACAGTGGAAGAGAAGACTGACGAATAGTGTAAAAGACTCAATATCAACAGTCAGGTGTCTGCGTGTTCTGCCCAGAATAGACTGGGAAAAATGATAATAAAAGTAATATGGAGGATCATTGAAGCAGCATATCATAGAAAGACCATACCCCACCTAAGATCCACACTGACACACACACAGGTTTGGAAACTCATTAACGTACAGAGGGGTTGACCCTCGAAGACTGCATTTACAAACATGTAAATACAGCGGATTTTGCATACATGATCTACTGTTTGCCTTAAAGTTTAAACAATTTACAAATTCCTTTTGATATTAAATGTCCTTTAGTAACATGTATATACATTTGACTGATATTCTTATTGAGTAACTTTCTTTTATAAAGGGAGTTTTCAAATTTCCTTTCAGTGCATTATTACAAAAATTGATTAAGATATCCTTTCCCCTTCAGAATTTGCATGATTAATGTCAATTTAAGAACAAAGTTAATTTGAATTGAAATTACTTATCAAGAATCTCAATAACATTTCTGCATATGTCTGTAAGAATTTTCTTTTTTAGATGTCACATTTAAGAAAAGTTGGCCAAACACACGGGATTTTATCAAAAAAGAATTAAACAGATAAGGCAAAATGTGAATTAAATTTTATTGTTGGCAAAAATGTTAGTGAGAATGAAATGGAAAAAATTTATATCAACTAAATGAATATATATTATATATATATATAATATATATATATATAGAAAGGTAAATATATATGAATATATATATTATATAAAGAAAGTTTCCTCATATGATATGAATATCATGAAGTCAAGGGATGTATAAACTTGATCCTTTAATATCAAAAGAAATTTGTAAATTGTTTAAACTTTAAGGTAGGCAGTAGAGATGTATGAAAATAGGATTATCATATTTCATGAATACATGTATCTTCATGGTGGTGGTAATACTACACCCCAAAACGCCTCCATGACACCCAAGATAAGCAGACTGAGCCAGTGTCTGGTCTGTCTGATAATATACTATGAGAGTCTACAGATTTACGCCACATACCTCAAGGAACCTGGACACTTCCAGGCGGCATCGAGTTCAACGGTTGTGTATCACACTGTCAGTCCCATGTTCTTGTATATATATATATCTCTTTGTCTCCATACTGAGCAAACTTCAGTAGTCAATGGCATTGAAAGAAGTCGAAACAGTCAGATACACATAGTTTCTTATTTTTGACCAAAGTCAAATGTGTAATATATATATATATATATATATATATATATATATATATATATATATATATATATATATATATATATATATATATATATATATATATATATATATATATATATATAATATAGTTAGCAACAGAATTTTACTTTTGCTTTAATTAAATATGAATATTTTAATTATGGGCTTCGTTTCGGTTCAGAGTCATTCGGACGTTATTACCTGATAACGTGAGCTTAATAACGTTAATTCAGAGCACGTCCCATTTTCCGATAAAATTCCAAAATGAAACTGAACTCGTAAATTAATAAAGGTTGGCGTTTGCGGTAGTCATTGTAATTTGAGGCTGGGCTTTTGCTGACCAAATCCTCGTCTGCGTAAATATCTTTTATTCTCTTACCGTCGACGTACATTGCATTGTCAGTCAAGATTTTAGTTTTTTGTAAAAGAAAACTATTGAGATGGCTATTTGTCTGTCCATCCGCACTTATTCTGTCCGCCTCAGATCTTAAAACTACTGAGGCTAGAGGGCTGCAAATTAGTGTGATGATCATCCCTGCAATCATCAAACATACCAAATTGCATTCCTCTAGCTTCAGGTAGTTTTATTTTATTTAAGGTTAAATTTAGCCATGATCGTGTGTCTGGCAACGCATAGGACAGGCCACCACGGCCGGCTGAGAGTTTCATGGGCCGTGGCTTAGAGTTTCCTATAGCATTATATGCTGTACAGAAAACTCGATTGCGCCAAAGAAACTTTCGGCGCATTTTTTACTTTTTAGTTTCATGTAGGGATCTCTGAAAGAACGAGTTATTTATTATGTTACATCTCAAATTTTCATGAGGAGCAAATTAAATGTACGTCGTGATTTTATGACAGACTTTTGGGACATTTCACTGGTGCAAGACTTACTTAGAAAATGATTTTTTTAAGTAACCCTCTTATTATGCTAAAAGGCAAAAGTTCATTGTCATTCTAAATGAAAATGTTTTATTTATTTGCAAACACAAGTGCGACTTAGTATTGGTATGAAAATAACGAATAATATTTTGTCTTTGTGCAAAAGCACTTGAAATTAGTCTTCCGAATTTTGATAGTTTATGAGTTGACTGAAAATGATAGAAACGGTTATACTGTGTGGTGTTGCCATTGTAAGCAGGAAACGGCAGAGCAAAGTCAAGAAGCTATGCCATAAAAATTTTCCTGATATTCTTATAAATGCCTGTAACAGCTATGAGAGAGAGAGAGAGAGAGAGAGAGAGAGAGAGAGAGAGAGAGAGAGAGAGAGAGAGAGAGAGAGGGTGGAGAAGGGTGTTCTTAAAACCTTAATGAACTGGTTGCCTTCACTTTATATGTTGGATGTTATTTCAGAAACCGGTCATAAGCTCAGGTCATTTGCCAAATGTAAATCCAAGATTGATTGATTCTCTCTCTCTCTCTCTCTCATTTTATTAATTTCGATATAATTTTATTATCTAAGACATAACCCACTGAAACCGTCTTGTAAAAGGTTCTCATTAATAGTTTCATTTCCGTAAATGTAAAGTTTGCCAGAGTTGCAACAGAGGAATCAGGGAACGGAGATAACCAGAAAAGAATATCCATATTTCTATTTCGGCAGGTCACAAATGAGAGAGGAAAGAGACAGGAGGAATTTTTGTTCGTGATCTATGTTAGTTTATTTTCATTTTCAATTGAACTGCAAGTAATCAAGATCACCAGTAACCCAGTATAATGAGCGGAACCCAGAGACATACTATAGACCACAATTTCAACATTCAATGGATGGAATAATGAATGGCAGGTTACACTTGGCTAGCAGGTCGAGAGATTACTAATTGGATGATACTTCATTTTTGTCGTCTAAGCCATTTACATTTTTGCTTCATTACCGTACCCACTGAAGGTAAATGTCTGTAATAATGGGCATAGCTTCGGATGAATGACTTAATGAACTGAAGTAAATATGTGTCGTACATGCGTTCTTATCTAATTAATTTACAAATGCTTTTCAGAGTTCCAGCCTTGTACGAAACAAGTAGTAGCAATTGCCGGATTTTTATTTTTTTTTTTTTCATTTGAAAGACAGCAAATGATTGGATAGCCGCAGCGGCGAATAGTTAGTTTATCTTAGCTTGAAACACCAATGAACTTTTGTAATGGAAGCTTGTCCGTAAACCTTTCACTTTTTCGATTTCTTCCCTTGGACCAGAGGGTCAGTTCAATGAAACTTGCACAAAATATACATGGGTAAAGGGATCCAAGGTTGTTCAAATGGGAGGCCATGCTCCCTTACAACGGGAGACCATTAAGAAATGGTAAAGGTTGGGTGTTGTCATCTAAAAATCTTTGTCCTCTAGAACTACTGGGTGAGAAGTGCCAAAACAAAATTTCAAAAAATAGTGTAGGTACAAACTTGTTCCAAGCATGGTCCAATCCGGCAAGATTGTGGCTACAGTGGAGGTCCAAAGATTTGCTTAGGAATATGTAAAAAAAAATATCTGTACAAAATAACAAGGAGAAAATATTTCAGAAATTATATCCGAGGATGGAAATTAATGTAAACCTGAATTGAATCCAGTGTTTTACAGCCCTCTTTATTTTCATTTGACACATACTCCTGGTATGTGACGTCAAAATATTTCCAAAGAAATTAAAGACAACGCAGTGCACACCAAATTTAAGTCTTAAGGTTTAATCAGACAAATATAAATGGACAATATCTCCCTTTCTGAGAACATTGCCCATATGGCTGAGGTTTATGAAAATTATATAGTAAATGTGATAAGAAGAGCCAGTGTGACACTGCTTACGATATGAAAGTGTTGCTGCTTATTTTCCTGTCACTGCAGCGAGTTCAAGTTGAATAGAAAGCCATAAGATTACTGCTGAATATTCCTTCCCGGGTGCGAGATGAAGAACGTATTATAATGGCTCTCTCTCTCTCTCTCTCTCTCTCTCTCTCTCTCTCTCTCTCTCTCTCTCTCTGTGATAGAGCTCCTGTGCACTGAATTGTATGACTTCGATTTCACTTGTATGTTATCACAATTGTATTTGTATTAGGTATGGACATATTGTCATTGGAAATAAGAAAATAATAACATTATGTTAACGTTGCTCCATAAAACCCATTCACTGATTACATCATCGTATATTTGGGGATAGCAATCAGACCCTAAACCAGCAAGAGGTTATTATTATGTAACTATATCAGAAAGGAATGAAACCCCACTTTCCATGGATCCTGCAAACTGATACATTCCTCCTCCTTTGTATAATTTGCTGGGACCGTTGACTAACCGCCCCCACCCCTATTCCTTTTTCATTGCCTTGGCTTCCATTCACTCCTGATCTTTAAATACTACTTCTACCTTCTTTTCACCTGATAACTCAGTTTCATTTATCCTCCTTCCATTTCATATCATTCTCCTCACACATATGGCTTGCTTTACACTCCACATTTTCCAGAAAATGAGGAATTGTAATCCCCCCTGGCAAGAGCTTTAGGTGTTAGACTTCACAGCTCCTACTAGAGTAGAAGTTCTCAAGCCATAAGATTCTATGAGTAGAAAATAAAGAATCCTGGTATTGATTATATACCCGAATTTCCTGGAAGAAAGAAAAGAAGAGGATGGGTTTTCTGTAAAAAAATAACATTTAACGGAAAACTTTCCATTCTCTTCCGATTTGATTCGATGTCATTGAAGCTTATTAGTTACGTCCTCCATGTTACATATAGCATTTAGAATTTCTTTCATTTTGATTCGAGTCCTAGCTGGCCAGAAGTACTTATAGTTATGATTCTCCTTGGGAGTAAAGTTATTTTAATATATAGTGAATTCGCTATTAAACTATTTTTGGCCCAGTATTCTCGATTATAAGAAAGTGACGCGTGTATATGTGACCAAAATTAATAACTAGCCAATCAGCTGTAATGCTGTAGATGGGTTGATATCAATTGTAAATATGTGTGTGTGTAAATATGTGTGTATGTTGGTGGGTGGGTGTGTAAGCGTGTGCTCTCAGCAAATGATTAAGATTTCTTATAATTATAATATAATGGATCTGTTTTGTTATATATATTATCAGTAAACGTTGGAATGGATATCTTTATTCCAAAAATGTTGGAAAAAAGCGAGCCAGGCCTGTTTAACCGATATATAGACTCGGGCCAGGGAAATTGGTCGCTGTTCAAACTAGATCGAAGCCGTTAGTGATCCGGGGGAACAATGAACCCTCCCCCAAATCCTGAGGTTTATTTTTATATACGTTGATGAGAAAAGTCATGATGGTCTCTGGTTGTGGAAAAAAGAATTTTGCTGGCGAAAACGTCTCGTTGCCTTACTTTGTCATGCCTTGTTGTCTCTGGTAACATTATTTTTTCGCTGATGTTGGCGTGATTTTTTTCGACGTTGCCTCCAGCAGTAATTATCTGCTGGGGTGAGCTAGTCAGTGGCATTTTTCAGTTGTGAATTTACAGGAGGTATAACAGTTTATAAACGTCTTGTATAATGCTGTCTGAGTTGTGGCTGCAAGTTTTATTGAAATGATTGATGATTGATCTGGGACTATTTGGTCGGGGCATGGCCATTTGATCAACATAACAATTTGAGCCTTTATTACTCAGCTTAGCCAATCAGCTTTATTAGTTCTATTTTTAAGATCTGTCGTTTTGTTTGGTTTCATTGGACAGAAAAAGAATTCTAATTCCAAATGGCGGACGGAAAGACAAACTTTTCCTTTGTTCATAATCCATCTCAATAGTTTTAAAATTGTTTTTTCCCCCAACAGAAAACTAAAAATTAATTTATGAGATTGAAATATATATATATTATATATGTATATATATATATATATATATATATATATATATATATATATATATATATATATATATATATATATATATATATATATATATATATATATATATATATATATATATATATATATATATATATATATATATACTATATATATCTTCTATCGTTTTTAATATATATATATATATTTTCCCATTTTTATATATATATATATATATATATATATATATATATATATATATATATGTATATGTTTTTGTATATTGTGTGTGTGTGTGTGTGGGTGTGTTAGTGTGCCTCAGCAAATCAGGCATGCATAACTAATGGATCCTTTTGATAAACGTTGGAATAGACCTATTTGATTTGTTGCAGCGAATGATTATGAAACCCTCTCTGACAGATCCTATTTATTTATATATAATATATGAGAAAACTGGTCTCGGTGGAAAGAGAATGGCCCTCTCTATTCTGACAGTCTATGGTAACATTATTTTTTGACGTTGGTGTGATTAACGTTGAGAATAAAGTCCTGTCAGTGGCTTTCAGTTTGTAGGTATAAAAAAGAATTTTTCGGCGATAAAGTCAGCGTATAATGTTGTATGCCGTGCCTGTGGTGGTGGCATACTTTGTCATGCAGTTGTGTATTATTTTTTGCAATTTGATATGGTGATTGGTGGATTTTGCCTAAGATCTGAGGGCTAAATAACAGGTGATGGCTTATGAACATGAAACTTCGGTTTTCTGAATTTTTATTAGAATTTCATTATCCTTATATGTTTTGAAAAGCTTGTTTATGTGCCTGTGTGAATTCAATCAAATTATGTTGTCTGTAACACACCATTTGGATTGTTATCTTAAAATCTTTGAGCAACCTTTTATCGCTAACTTTAACCTTGATCACTTAAATAAAGACTTTTAATCCCTACAGGGGTGACTGGAAAAACATGGATCCTTTCTTACTTTTTGAAAGAGGGTGGTGATGTCCGCCTTCTCTGACTGGTCGGCTGACGGGGATTGATAACCAAATTTATCGCAATAGTGTTCTTTTGACAGAAAACTAAAAATGAAGTCTGAGATTGAAAGAAAAATCACACAGAAGGTTTCTCTCTTATACTACCAATCGACATACACACACACACACATGATATCCATATATATATATATATATATATATATATATATATATATATATATATATATATATATATATATATATATATATATATGTGTATGTACAATATATATATTATATATATGTGTGTATATATATTATTGTTATTTATATGTGTGTGTGTGTGTGCAATGGTTTATCACTTCTCCCTCACACATCATTTCTTTCCTTTCTCTATCTCTCTCTCTCTCTCTCTCTCTCTCTCTCTCTCTCTCTTGGAAATCTCTGCCCACTCAGTTACCTCTGTCCAAAACACATCTCATCATTCATTCTGTTGTTACATTTTTGGTCGATTGTTAAACTGGGATTTGTTTTCGACGTAGTTTTTCTTTCAAGGATTGCTATTGTTAGTCTGTTTTTACAATACGTCATTCACTAAATACATTTCCTGCCTGTAAAGATTTTATACAGGAGGGTAGATGGCGTCTGGAGTCGATCGTGATGAAGCCGGTAATTTATTTATTTTTTTTTATTTATTTATGTAGGGATGTTCCCAGAGACTGGGACAAGATAGGGGAAGGAAGGAGTGAAGGGGAAGGTTGAATTATCTCCATAAATTAGTCCAAACAAGGATGGAAAATTTGTCGATTATTTTCAACCTGGAACACATATCTGGAACAATGAGAAATGAGATATCTGTTTTCCATCTATGTTTCTTTTTAAATTCTGTACTTTGACTTAGGGTTCCATGGTATTTTTTTGTACAGCCATATAGTGGTTGAGTTTATTCTGCATTGTTTACGTACATCCCATATCAAACACACACACACACATGAGATTAAAGGAAAGAACGAGCCTTATTACACCACATACAGTACACAGATAGACAATCTCAGCCCCTTCTGACTTTTTTTTATTTGAATTAACCATGCATACTACCCTTCAATAAAAGACAGTTGGATCAAAAATCCCTTCGTACACAACCACCGTAAGAGATCTAAATCTCAACCCAGTATATTGCACACACCGTGATATATTTGTTGCTTCACATATTCTGGTTAAATTCTGCTCTCATCTTATCATCATCCCTTGTATTTACTCTCGCTTACTTTCTATTTAAACAGCTTCGAAAGGATTCCTTTGAAGATGTGTACACAGTAAATACAAGAAAACGCTTGAGAACCATTCTTATAACTCACCCTAATTCTGGTATTTGCAGTACGTTTTCATCACGCATCTTGAGCAAAAGATACGAGTAGATATCAGGGAGAAGACGAAGAACTTAAAGTAAAGCCTGCTGAATCTTCAAGTCTAGATAATGAAGCTGAACGAAGATCAATAAGAGATATGAGAGAATAGTTGAACAAACAGGCTGATGATGACAAAACCATGTATTCAAGCAGTGGCACTGGTATTATGATAGCCCACATAATTATTAATGAAATATCCATGTGTGAAAAAGGACAAGATCCGTCAAAATGTGGATGGATCGATAGAGAACGACAACACTGGACAGATTGTTTATATGAGGTCATGAATAAGAGATCCGATGGGTATGATTTACTTGACATACCAAAAGCTACAAAGACCTGAATGTCATGTGCTTTACCTACACCATTCCACGATATTATTATGCACTGTAAAGTGGTTCAC
>NC_089748.1:61285018-61335435 GCF_040412425.1 Macrobrachium rosenbergii
AACATTTATAGAGCATGGGAAACGAAAGTATTTTCACATCACCGCCCGTTTGGTGGTCTGGATCAGTCGTTCAGTACATTTGTTAGTTACAGAATAACACGATACACCCATTACATTCGTTATTTATTTTTTTCCTGACAGACTGGAATTTCGTCTGAAATCTTGTTGCGTTACCAGTTACTAAAGTATGAAGGTGGGCAAAATGCATCAAGTCTTGTTCTAGTAGCTCCATGTTTAGTTTTATGGCCATTAGATCGTTGGATTAATACATACCTACCAGAAGTGGTATCTGTCCAGTGGTTATGAAAGGGCAATGTCAAGATGACATTGGTTTCATAGGGTAATATTAGTTTTTTTTTTTTTTTTTGCGCAGGCGCGGTTAAACAGCTCTGAAAGATAATGTGATTAATTGCACAGAGAGAAGACAGGTAAAACGCATTGTTTCACTATGCTGAATGACTATATATTATCGCAGTGTGTCACAATCGACGATTGACGACACGTAACTGGTACCACCTAACAGTAATAACACACAGCAACGGAGGCTTGTTACTTTTGAAGTAACTGATGCAATAAGAGAAGAGTAAGTAGTCATCTTGGAAATGGCAGAAAGTTATTATGTACTATAGAATCTAAAAGTGTGATATCATAACATTATCGAAAACAATAGTTAAGAGGGACAAAAAGCTCAAGGCAGGCAAGGAACTAAAAGAACTAAAAGTCATAAGCGCTGACAAAAAATGATTCAGAGAAGCGAATGGTCTTTCAGACTGGGTTTTAAATTCTGAACAGAAGCGTAAAAAAAAAAAAAAAATCAAGACGGGTAGAGTAACTTTTAGAGAAAAACAACGCATTAACCAGAAATGCATCTAGCATCAGTTTTTCGTATTATTTTTATAATTCTTCATTGGCCCCTCTCGAACCTCCCAGGAGGGCCTCAATGATGGCAATGATGGGACAGAATCAGTTGTTGAGAGGGGATCAATGGTACTATGATTTGGGAACAGGACCCACATCGGGGCCGACGGAAGGGACGGGAGCACCGAGGCAGAGGTCAGGGTGCATAAAAGCTTTCCACTTCAAAGCTGTTTGCTCCCGATTCTCCTTCTTCTTCCATTTTGATTATTCTTACGCATGCGCGGAAATACAAGAACCGCGATAACGATTTGGGAATTTCTTTACATTAATGATAAAATGAACGGTAAGATAAAACATAGGATACGTGATTGTTAGTCTTGCCTTCATGTGGAACATCACCTTCGTCTTCTAGTGGTTTAACTTTCCTCTCGTTGTTGTAATTTTTGTCATTAATCTTAAGATTTATAAGGAGAAAACTTTTGTATATGCATTGCTTTATTTTCTTAATAGTAGTATTATACATATATGTCTTGAAATATCTCATCTCAGTATGGATGCAAGATGCTGTAACTAATGTTGTTTATCTCTATAAATATGAAGTAAAACTACGTGTTGTAAATCTCAACTTTGAACTAGAAAAAACTTCAAGAGCGAACTTACTCTTACAATCTAATTTCATTAGTTGTATCTGTAAAAAAATAATGGATTATTTGACATGCTAGAACAAAGCAAGAAAAGTATTCCTTAGTCCAGGGAAAAAACCAGTAAAGGTTAATTTATAAACAAATGAAAAATTCCTGAATAAATAGCAGTGACTTAATTAATATGATGAATAAGTTCCATGTTCATTATCATGTCAGTCCCTCTCTTACCTTACACACACACACATACATGTATACATACATACATACATATACATATACACATATATATATACATTTACACACAAACACATTTACACACACACACACACACATATATATATATATCTATATATATATATATATATATATATATATATATATATATATATATATATATATATATATATATATATATATATATATATATATATATATATATATATATATATATCAACTCATATATATCAATTTTAATCAGATTTATCACCGAAAATATGGAACGTGATGAATATATAAAAGATCAATTTTATTTTCATTCCCTGTCCGTTGGTTAGCAAAGAACGACAGACCATCCGAATTTTATAATTCATATATCATATTATTATATATATATTATACATAAAGATTTTAATTATCATTTCATCCAAATACTTATCATCTGACGTGGCGCCAATGTGCATAATTAATCAGCCAGTCTTAGAAAGGACATTGAACGAGACATCCAAAACACATTCCATCGGCAAGTGTGATAATAAATATATTTTGATTTTGAAAGGTTTAGTGCACTGAATATTTTTTACATACTTGGCTTGCAGAAAAAATTTAAAATGCAAAATCTCATGACGGGTGTGTTAGAGCAAAATTATATATTTCCTTTATTGTAGCAATAAGGAAAGAAAGAGCAAAACGAAGTAGAAAGTACGGATTTTATGTATTTTGATATATGTATACATATATATATATAATATATATATATATATATATATATATATATATATATATATATATATATATATATATATATATATATATATATATATATATATATATATACATACATACATATACATATTTGTGCAGTGACACATATTTGCTGCTGTTTCTTCGATATGTAAATAAACAGATCAATACAAGGGTCCCCATCTCATTCATGTGATTTCCAAGTTCTATGTGTGGTATCAGTCACGCAGTTATCTTTTAAATTATCTTTTAGCACCGTATTCTTTTAGTAAATAATAATCACAGGTGTATTCGGATGGATGCCAGCTTTATAAGCTACATTTTCCTAACACTGTGTGTAAATATATATGCTAAGAAAAATTTTTCTCCTGATAAACCTCTTTGAAAGTACCTCTTTGAAAGTCTTTTCAATGGATGCTTTCATTCTCTTGTGCTGATAATTCGAATGAAATGATTTGTTCTTTTTGGGGAAAACGCCTTCAGGAGTGCATCGTGTTTATCAGATTAAACAGTTTTACAGTGTTCCAGGGCTTCACGCACTTTCCACGTTAATTGTTCATCGTGCCTTTGACGCTCAATTTTTATTGAGTAGGTATGTCACAGCAGTCGTAACATTTAATTAGCAATAGACTGCAACAGTAATTTATAACAACGGCAACGCTTCCATTAACAAAGAACAGGAGATCAGTGACTATTCTGCAATATGAAAATATGCTGTTGAGTTAGAAGCGCCACTTGAGTAATAATTTTCAAATGACATCTGCTGACAACCCATATATTATGTAAATTCATCCCTGAATCTTCCTGATATTATTTTGAAACTTCACCCTCTGTTATAGTCGCGTTCGTTCAATGGCTTAAAAATAAAGTCTGAAAATTTCACTGGAGGGCGCAGACATGTTTCGAATTTTTCATCTGGACTAATTTTGTAAATGCATCATCGTTCAAAGTGATTAATCAGTTTAATCATTTCATGTCTGGCGTTCCTTCCATTATCTGTTTATAACGTTCATTATTTACGTTGCAATTGTTCAATTATCATTAATTTGACTCCCTTCACTTGTTCTTTACAAGGATTTCTTTTTTTTTTCACCTTTGAAAAAATTAAAAATCAACATTTAATAATATGAAGATCCAGTGATAAATGCAGAGTTAACCAATTCCTTGATTTAATTAGAAAATCATTTCTTGTGTAACACATGTTATTATGAAGCCCAAATCATGACTATTCCATTGAAAAACATATCTGTCTCAAAACAGGAAACCATTTGTGTAATAATTTTGAATTTAATGAAGATCTCGGGAGAAAAAGACTGTCACATTGCCTTTTGTAAATGCATTCAAATCATTCCAGACTGGAATCTTTCTCTTTTTATGAATTACTTTGATCTGAAATAAGCTATAATTAACTGAGACCATTTAATGTATTATTTCGCTGTTATCATAACGGGAATTTTTGTCATTCGTCAATTAATTAACCTGGCCCAGATGATTAGGTTTATAACCATTAATTCTGCATTTTGAAACTTTGCACCCATTTTAGCTGAATAGCTTTAATTCCATAATTTGAATGGCCAACCACGGTAAACAAATAACTTTCTTTGAATAAATTATTTTATTATTCCAATTTACTGAAGTTATCGGGACATATATATATAATTATATATATATATATATAACTGGAAAATATAAAAATATATATGATAGCAGATAAATGTTATATATATGTAATTTATAAATAAAATGTATATATATTGATAAATATATATAAATATTTATATATATAATATATATATAAAGAATATTAAATAATGTGTGATAGTGTGTGTGTGTTGTGCTGTTTCAATGTGAATAAATTCAGTAGATCATAAAACCTGTGTGTGTATCAAAAGGTCTTATAGATTAATCATAAGTTCGGATGTAATACTTATATATTTCTTTGAAAGTCGTTTCAATAAAAACTGTATCAAAGAAAACTTTACGTTTATTATTAAGTTCAGTTTGGTTTCCAGGGCATATACACAAACACGTGCCTTTGACGTACTTTTATATAGGCATGTCAAGGTTCATTATAGGTACCATCTCAGTAATTTAATGCAAATTCACAAAGAACAGGAATAATGATCCTGATATATAAAATAATATGATATTAGAAAATCAATATGCCAAACATTATAATGATGTTGTGGTGGTAATTTTATTCACGAAATGTTTCAAGTTAGATGATCATTATCACTTTTATGTTTCAAATGTTAGAAAATTTCTATTAAGGATCCATCATTTCCTGTAATGTCATACTTTAATTGTTTTAAATTTGCCAGAAATTGTAAATGCATGAATACGTTTAATGTAAATGTTTCATTAAAAATTTTGGTATGGCAATGTAGCAAACCTGTTATTTATTATTTACCTGTGCGACTATATAACTTATATAGGAATATTTTTTTATTCTGCCCAAAGAAGATATTACAACACTTTATAATAATCCAATTATATATAATATTTGTATGTTATACATAATTGTTTGCTAGGGAACCAATTAAAACAGCTGATATCATGTCAATTAGTATATTTGAATTAAATTTCAATATGAAAAATGCCAAAAATTAAACCTTTTTTTGTTTTGTGTGTTGTTGATGTAAACTGTATTATATAACTTTATCACAATATATAGTCGGATATAATTTAACATATGTGGGACATACATACATACCTATGGTAAAAGATACTTTCGATCCAATACCCATTTATATTTATATGGACAAACTTAATACTGTATTAATGAAAGACAATTTCATCTATGTCATATATATATATATATATATATATATATATATATATATATATATATATATATATATATATATATATATATATATATATATATATATATATATATATATATATATATATATATATATATATGTATATATAACATACATATATATATATATATATACATATATATATATATATATATAAATTTCTTACATACCTGTTGGGATGTTTATGATATACATACATACATACATACATACATGTTACTTTGGCTTCATATGGCATTATATTGCCAATTTCCTTTTAAAATGTAAAATGTATATTTAGAATACAGCATTCCATCCACTTGGTCATTAAAGGAGGGAAGTCTTTCCACAAAGCAAGAAACTCGGGGGCACCCATTTGCAGGCAGAATGAAGTTCCTTAGAGCTGTTCCGAGTAATTAAAGGTTCTTTCTATCCTGAACCTGCAGAGGCACACGAAGGAGGCTTTAGGAGACGCACATTTCGTCCTACTTTCGGATCAAGTATTCATGACCCAAGTATCCAGGATGGCACGCAACTTACTTGTCAACGGGGATGCTTGATTATGCTTTTGCATTGACCTGGTATGTTACATGTAACACATGGCCGTTTTTTCTTTGTAGGAGGTAAGGGCATTTGTTTAACGTTTTAGATTAGTATAGCACTCCTAAATTATGCTATGATTAAAGCATTATTTAGAAATTATTTTTGTTCGCGTTTTTTTTTCATTATCAATCAATCAGTCATTTCTGTGGCACCTACGGGGATGAATAGGGCCTCGAAGAAGTCACGCCACCACATTCTGTGGTGGACTCTGACAGAAGAGGAATGGCACCAGTCCCGTGCAGCCCTTAAATGGGCAGTGGGTGTTAAGAATCTTTTGGTCTCTTAATTCTTTTTTTTTTTTTTGTCAACATGACAAGTTAGAATTTTGGCAACCAATGGTGTTGCAAATTCCAGTGACCTTTTAATCCAGTAATAGGAACAGGCGTTAGATACGGAATGAATCCATTACAATAAGAAAAAAAATAAAACCAACATAACGCTACATCCTGACCTGCCCGCATAAAGAAAGCGTGACACGTTGCCTGCTACTAATAATCATATCTCATGAGGAAAACTGGAGAAGCTTTCGCCTTGATATCGCTTTTATGCGAAAAGTTCGGGAAACTGAGGCAACGAATTAGAAGTCAAGCTATGAAGTTAGGCGATTTTATATGGGTTGATAAATTATTCCTTTGTTGTTTGGTTTGAACACACACACACATACACATAACACATATATATATATATATATATATATATATATATATATATATATATATATATATATATATATATATATATATATATGTGTGTGTGTATATATATATGTGTGTGTATATGTGTGTAAATATATATATGTAGAGGTGAGTCACGGAATGAATGTAGCAGGAAAGGGAGCATAGCACGAGGAGGGGGATGGAAATTGGGAAGAAAAGTTTAGCCTCTAACTGTTTAAGAAGAGGAAAGGAAGACCTGAAAAAGGCCGGTCAAACGACAAGAAAGAGTTTTATAAAAAGGAGTTACCTTAATGTACAATAAATGCGTGAATGCGTACAAGATAGAGACAAATTATGCAATATGAGGGGTAGGGCCCACCGAGCTGCTATTTAAATCTTAAATGGAGCTTCTGAAACAGCTAATGTGTTTAGAGGTTTTTCACAGTGGTAAACTCCATGTGATTCAATATTTAAAGTATAAATGTGGACAGCATTGTGTTTGTTATGTTCATTGGGACCAAACACATTGTCGGGTGTTTTATAATATACACACATACACATATATATATATATATATATATATATATATATATATATATATATATATATATATATATATATATATATATATATATATATATATATATATATATATATATATATATATATATATATATATATATATATATATATAGCATATGTATTATATAATGCATATATATACTATATTACATATCATATATTGTTTAAATAATGATATAAATTTACAAAAATATATATTTTTAAAGATATATATACTATATAATATATATATATATATATATATATATATATATATACATATATTCATATATCAGTATATATATATATATATATATATATATATATATATATATATATATATATATATATATATATATATATATAATATATATATATATATATATATATATATTATAATACATGTTGTCAACATAACATAAAGCATCCTAGAAGAGTTTAGTTTAACGCTTATTATTCGAACACTGATGCGAACGTCACATGACTTGGTAATATTTGTCATAACTCTTTAATTTTAATGGTTCTTATAGCAACCCTAATGTAACGATACTACATTTATCAGTCTTCTGCAATGCCGAGCTGGGGATGATTAACCAATAACTATTGAATGATTTGTTTAAGAGAAGTTGCACTCAGCCACTTATTATGTGGATTGACTGTTTGATATTTAGTAGGTGTAGATTTTGTATTGTAGAACCATCGAAATTGACCAACCCAAAGAGATTTCAAGAATCAGGAATTTATAAATGTTCTTTTAAGTTAATTCAGGCGACTGGCCCCTTCATTTATTTAGTATAAAGACTTTCTTAATCAAATAGGTTTCTAATGAAGTGTAAATAAAGCTTTTTTTTAATAATCCTTTGACATATTTTTATTCAAGAAACATTCATCATTAACCATTTAATAATATTTTGAGGTTATATCTAAAACCTCAGAAACATAGGTCACAATCATTACCATAAGATTGTGATGTAGTTTTAGTGTTCTGTATAAGAAAACTATTGTGACGACTTTATCTGTCCGTCCTCACTTTTTCTGTCCACCCTCAGATCTTAAAAACAACTGAGACTAGAGGGCTGCAAATTGGTATGTTGATCATCAACTCTGCAATCATCATACATACCAAATTGCAGCCCTCTAGCCGCTGTATTTTTTATTTTGTTTAAGGTTAAAGTTAGCCATAATCGTGCTTCTGGCAACGATATAAGATAGGCCACCACCGGGCCGTGGTTAAAGTTTCATGGGTCGCGGCTCATACAGCATTATACCGAGACCACGGAGAGATAGATCCGTTTTCGGTGGCCTTGATTATACGGTGTGCAGAAAACTCGATTGCCTCCGAAGAAACTTCGGCTCATTTTTTACTCGTTTATTTTTCAAATCTAATTTTGCTTTTTGTTTTTGTATCTTTCGTTGCAGAAATAGTTGAAACAATAGTGCTAATAGTATGAGACACAGAGTAGTAGTTTCATCTTCACTAAGCAATACAAAATATGATGTTAATGGCAACACTAGTCGCAGAATATTAATAGTAGTAATAGCGTTGGCGTGGGTGGTATACCAATCGTATTAACTGGAATAAACTGAGGCTCATTTATCCCCACTAATAGACATTTAAATGTAGTTTAAATCCTGGCCAAATGCCCTGGCAAGGGGGAGTGTTCATATAAATCACGGTGAATGGTTTGACGATAATCTGATGGCATTACAAAACAAAGTACTGGAATGGCCATTATCATTTTCTCTTTTTTATTGGTCTGCTCCTGTTATGATTTTGAAATTATCATGGGAGGCTTAGGCTATTTATTCTTTATTATAATTTTCATTTTCATTCTTCTGTTTTGCACGTTTCCAGTAAGTGACTAACAATAATTATACAGGAATAATATTTGCAAATCCAATGATAGTCAAAGTAACAATGAACTAAATCGTATCTTTTACAAACATAACTGCGACAAAATGTATTTGTTCCTAATCAGTAATTTTTATTTCTCTGTTTCGTACATTCTTAGTAAGAGAAAATATAATGACAATGAAAACGATACCGTAATGATATTACAAAATCAATAGTATTTAAAATATTGTTATGAACTAAATCGTAACTGTCACGAATGTAAAGGAAATCACAACAGTAATAAGCATAATAATGGATGTGTCAATGACGATATTGTGTCAGTAAAACAACTTAAAGGATCAACCGTAAATAAGTCTGTAAAATATATAAAGCCATCTTGGCCACAAAAGCAAGGAATGTACTGGCCGTAGCTCATCCACTGAAACTCGTGGTGACTTGTGTATCTTTCTTCTTTGCAGTATTTTTCCAAGGGATGAAGGGAGCTCTCAGCTCTGAGACATAATTGTATTTTCTGGGTTTCATGCATGAGAGTGAAGCAATCAAATTTAGCCGTTGCTGAATATTTGAGAGAGAGAGAGAGAGAGAGAGAGAGAGAGAGAGAGAGAGAGAGAGAGAGAGAGAGAGAGACTCTGGACGTGTAAAAACCGCTGTTAGCTGTACATCACTCAGAGAAATAAACATGAATAAAAACTGTTATGCCCAATAATAGATGAAGGCAGATACTACAATCATTCTGAAGTGAACTGCGAGAGGTACTAGTACTGTAGCATCAGTACTCTGGAGTTCAGTACTTTTGACTTGTCCCTCAAGCCGTTTGCAGGACCACTTCTTCATAATGGTAACAGATATCACTTGGCATGTTTGTTCACACAATTGATATCTGGAGTGTCGCTTTTGGGCATTGTTGGTATAATAGTCTGGTAACTGGATGGTGCATTCCCGTGCAAATGTTATTGTACTAGTTTGAAGTTCCTAGCAGTGTGATTGATTTCATTATGTAACGGACTCGTATCCTGCGAAAGTTGCAGACAATTGTTAATGACTCGGATCAGGTTGCTGCATCTCAAGCTCTTGGTTTAAACTTCGGCAGTAGCAGTCAGGGGAATGAGAAGGACTGAATGAAAATGAGAATGTATGAAAGGTACACATATTCATCGACATATTTACCGTCGTTCTTTCATTGTCAGGATTTGCATTGTGCATTGAAACATTATAATTGAGTTCCTTTTCTGTTTAGTTTTTCCATATGCAACCCGAGAACTGCTTTTAACCCTTCATTCAGGATCCTTGAAAATACCGTGTAAATTTCGACTCATTTCAAACCACGTCCGTCAAGGAACGGGGGTGGATTAGGAATTGAGTCTAAAACCCGGTCATATTCGTTCCAGGAAATTAATAGGAACGCTATGTTCGAGCGATGCCAGGAGCGGTAGAGAGATTGAGTCAGCAATCGAGCACCGTTCGTTCCACTGTTGGGACGAAACTGATCGTCCTTACTAACGACTAGCGGAGGCTTAACCAAAAGTTGCCATTGAAGGATTGGGTGCCATAATTCTGAAGTTCATTACAGCGAGGCTAAATTATTGTCAGAGATTATATGCGCCACATTTTGTCTTGAGTTTCTGAGGAGTAGAAATACAGAAGACACTTTTGATAAATGATATAATTAACGGCATCTGGAAAACTAGTGTCCTTATCTAGGAATTATGGGAGAAAAAAAGGAGTGAGAAAGACAAGATAAAAAAAAAGGCCATAATCTAAAAGTGAAAAAAAGTAGTGAGCAAAAAATAATAATAAGGTATCAACGATGTAGAAATCTTCCTACAGTAAGACTAAATAATGGTATAATTATAAAAAGTAATTAAAATAGGTGGATCTCCTTAAGGTCAGTGGACATTTAATACAGCGGAAATTTCATACTTTGTCCTCAGATAACTTTACATTTTAATGAACGTTTAATACTGACGAGAAGAGGTTTTCAGTAAATAGTTAATCAGCGGCATGTATTTAATACTGTTATTCTGATAATTACACAAAAACTCTTCTACGGTAAAATTTCAGGCCCGTCGTTAAAGTTTTGCTTTGCTGTTTTATTAAGCTTGCTTTTCATTTCCATTTGCTACAAATGCCTTATTTTATTTAGAACTGTTTTATTATCTTGATGCTGTTGCTCTGTAAAAATGGGGAGGAAGGAGAGGCTAAGTCCTAACTTTGGCATTCACCAATAGTTGATGAAAGAAATGTTAGTAATAACTAGTAGGAAACAGCACAATAGTAGAAAAAAATTCTACCCTAATAATAACGACATTTTTAATTAAAATTTAGTCTGTTCATTATAATGTCGGTATTTAAAAAAAAAGACATTAACACAGGAAACAGGCTATATACTTATCACGTTCATTTATTAAGTACCTGAGATAGAACGTGACTGAGTGTCTCTTACGTCCTTTTTAGACTGACGATGGGGTTCATCGTCACAGTTCGGTTTACACGTGGATCAGAAAGAGTGGATGGAGAAGTGAACAGCGGTTGTTTACCTTAAAAAAATTTGCCTGTGGTGCCTCCTCCATCATTCTCTGTAAAGGGTGCGAGTTATTCTCCACCGTACACTCAGGTTTAAAGAGAGACAGATTCAGGATATTGACATATTTATAGGGTTTTTAATTGTGTATGTATTTTTAAAAATATATGTTTAGTTGTGCCTATGCTCTTTGTTGCACTAAATTGCAATTCAGTTTTATCTAATGTACCGCTAATTTGTGTGTCAACTAGTCTCACAATTTATGAATGATGATATAAGTGCTCATGTGTCATATCCGAGAAGAAAGTAGCATTATTATTGTTATTAATATTGAAGCGCCAGATTATAATATCGCTTCTCCGATATTACGATACAATTGAAAGAAAACTGTTGCAAAACTGTCTTCTCGTTTCAGAGAACTAGGCTACTTCATGTAATGCTCATTATTTCTAGATAAATTTGCAACTGATTAAGAGATCCTGCGGCATATTATTCCTTCTCCGATAACTCACAACCCAGCCAAGGCCTTTTCGAGTGATCGAGTGAAATATTGGAACAATATCGCCAGTTGCGAAATCATTTACCGAGAATAATGGACTTCATCAGAATGGTTTGATTTAGAAAAGTTGTTATGATTTTCTGCATATATCATCGAGTGGCGCTCTGTGAGGTGGATGGTCAGTTCATTTTCAAATAAGTATTGGGGTATGCTTTACTGACAAATAAAAGTCGTTATTTGTGAGCTTTATTCCTCATTAAATACCAGAAGTTTTATATAATAAAACTAAGGAAACGCATTTATGTAACAATCATTTTTATGAAGGTTTCTATTTTCCTTCTTAGTTTTAACAAAACGAATGGCGTTTATTAGTATTTCCTGCGTTGATTCTAAATGAGCATTGTATTTTTTTTTCTCTACACAAAGCATACATACAAAGAGAAGAGAATCTAAAGAATTCTGACGATGATTTCCTTATGCAATCAGTAAGTGATGGTGAAACTATTTTCCCAGTGGGAACTAAGTTGTTAAAATATATTGAAATTATATTACTTTCTTTTGTTGCTGATGAGATTCTTCCTTTGTCTGCAACGAGGGAAGTTGTTGGGAGTGAATGGAAACGAGGTTTGTTCGAGAATTTGAATGTTAGCAAATTCGAGAGAGAATGAAAGCCAGTGATTACTGAGGGAGTGTTTGGTATTTCCCGTGTTTCATCCCATTAATGAAAGCTTGTCGTTAAACTAATTCAGCCTATTTTTGCCATATTTGTAGTATTTCATCATTTGATCAGTGAACAAGAGGGAGGGTTTGATCCTGAGGTTGGAAGTTGTATAAGAGCTCTGAAAAAAAGATCTGCCTCACTATTGTCAGACCAGTGATGAGGAATGGTTCAAAAAACGGGCATTGAGAAGGAAGGACATCTCTTTGTTTTCTACAGTACTGTTTCGGTCGCTGTTCATTGAGATCAAGGATAGAATTCCTCCCCATATCAGGCGTCCTTGTTACACCCTCCAGGCAACATCTTCCCAGATTTGCATTGCACGATTCAGATACTACTTCTGTCAGTCTCCCGTCAAACTTTGAGATCCTCTCCACGCTCTCGTTTTCCTGGCTCAACATTCTTTCATTCCTTTATTGGTTTCTTCCTTGTAAACCCAACTGTTCTTCCTTTTTTTCCAGTTTTTCTGATTTTTTTTTTTTTGTCGTTTTGTAAAGGTTTGGCCTGAAAAGGGCCATTAGTGTAACCTTCTCATGGTCCGCTGTAAAAAATCAATGTTGTTAGAAAAAGATATTTGAATATTCCGCATTAGTAAAATCCTTAATCGCCTTGTGTTATTGATCAGTTTTATTCCCAAGGAATAAATGAGGTGGAATACAAGATCTGTAGGGCTTTTAATATTACAGTACATGTAATAAGATCGCGTCGTTATCTGCAGTTATTGTCGCAGTGGAGATGCCTCTTGGTATCTTTTAATGAACTACGTTTGCTTTTTTATTATGGTTGTTGTTACATTGGATGTCGAAAATTTCTTTTGAAATTACACTGCAATGAGAAAAGCAGTTTTTTTTATCTTACTGCTGGAGATTTTAGCTTTATCGGGAAGAAATTGAAATGGAAACAATAATCGACCAAATTTAAACATATATCAGTTTTGTTGGTAATTGAATACAGGATACTAATTTAAAATAGTACACAAGTGTAAATACCCTTAATATTAAAAAAAAAAAAAAAAACTTATTTAAAAACTGTAAATGGAATTAGTTGAAAATGTAAGTCTATGTATTTTTATGCTTATTTCTTTTGCCAAATAAGAGCTTTCTCTAGTACGAATACATTTCCACTAAAGCATCCAACAGACGGTGCAAGAGTTTTCCTCGTCCGTGGTGCAGACAGTTGATGGCAAAGGTAAAACGAAAAAGTGCTATTTTGGTTCCTAATGCTTTTCTGTCACATTTGCGTTAAATCGCAGCAATTTTCTTGATTACAGTAAGAAACAGCTTTCCAACAATAACATTTCGTGATAACTTTGAGAACCGAATCGTTATTCGTTATATATGTATATTACTTTTACGAAAGATTCGCTAGCTCTGGGCTACTGAGATCTGATGCGTGTAATAGGTGATTTGTTTCAAAACTTTTACCTTCTTTGTGTTTTGGCTTTGCTTCAACTTGGGGATAAAAAAATCTAGATTGCATTCATTACAAAAAGCATTTTCTTGACTGTTTGGCACGGGATTAAGATGAGGTAACATACTAGACGAAACTACCTACATACTGCCTGTCATCCTTCCTGAAAGCCGGCACCTTATGTTTAAAAAGATAAACAAATAAAAAAAACAGACATAATTTTAAAGTATTAGGCCAAATTCGCATGGAACTCTTTTACGTAGGGATTAATAGCTGCCGCATTAGGGTAAAAAAATAAAAAGAAAATAAAAAGTAAATAAATAAAATAACCGATTCGCTACAGCTGTTTCGTTCCCGTCCCAAGAAGAGCAGCCCATATCTTATATTCGCTCTAGTTTCTGTATTGCGTCACAGAACTCGACCACCGTAACGGATTATGATAATGAGGTACTTGTGATGTAGATATGAGCGCTGAGTGTCGACGAAAAGAAAGAATGGTGCGATTCCATTAGGGAAAAAATTAATAAGGGCCTTTACACAATTGCATTCAGAATGGGGTTGAACCCAACAATTCAACTTTGGAAATTTACAAAAATATATGCCGTTAGAACTGGTATTCTTAATCGATGGTGAAAAGAATCATTGAAACGTTCAGTAGTTGTAGATTATGGAGTAAATTAATGAGTTTGCCGCATGTATAAAGAACAAAAAACTTCTGACACCATTTCTCTGCAATTAATGAAAAATAGCAAGGAAAAAAATATTTTGAAAGTGATACAAAATTGCATCTACTTGCAAAACTGAAGATACCTCCCCATTTCACTGCAATGTTCATCACTCCATTTAAAATACTGAATTATTTTCCCCTATCTCCTTGGAGAGGAAGGCGTAGACAAATTGGCCTTTAGGATCCACTATCATACTAAGATACAATCGACATTGGTGTCGATGTCTTCGCCTTTTAATGGCTCCATAATGCAAGATAAAATCAATGATTGACAATCGGGACACATTCGGAGTACGGTTCTCTCTTGCTTCCAACCACCCCCAACCCCATATTTTTAACGGTAGGGTGCCGGGGTGGGGGTGGGGGGGATGTGCTACAACATTCTCAGATACCACCCACTTTTTTTATATCTGTGTTACCACCTTTAAATTCCATTGAAAGAAAGTTATGCAATCACCTATGTCGTGTTAAAAACGTTTATTTTGAGATGAATGGTGGTGTATGTCAGCCATTTATTATATCCACAGAAGAAATGAGAATATAATGAATAAATGCTTACATCATGATTTTAAAAAATTCAGCCATAAGTAGGCCATAAAATCTGTACGCCTGTATAATTTTTTACGTATCCGCACTCATAAATTCTTTTTTAAGAAATGTTCATAACAAAAGTGGAGTGATTTTTGTTTATTTTGCGTAGTAATTAATCATTTTTTAAATTTTATGCGATAATGTGCGTCCTTATGTCCACTTCATTTAGCCGTTTGCTGAAAGGTGTTCGTGATATGAAATGAAGTATATCAAGTATAGTTATGTTATCGACAGTATCAATAATAACCAAAGAATAAGATGAAATTATCCATTCCGTTGTGTTATTCATTGTTTTTCATAAAAAGTTCTACATCTGTAACGTTAGTTTCATCTACATGTTAATTTTTACTGTTGTTGTTGGTGAAAGAGAATAATAAATATGCCGAGTAAAGCAATTCTGGGACGTAAAAGAAAACAAGGGGTATGCGAGGATTTCGTAGACTGCTTGAAAGTAGTATTCATGGTTTATTAGATATATGACAACGCTTTTCCTAAGTCTCTTTATGTTCGTCAATTTCAGACTTAATTTAGCTCTCTCTCTCTCTCTCTCTCTCTCTCTCTCTCTCTCTCTCTCTCTCTCTCTCTCTCTCTCTCTCTCAAAATAGCAGAGAATGTGATGTGTTTATCATAATTAAAAACTTTTCGTATTTTTATGAAAGCCATCCATGAAAGTTGCGTAAAAGTGCAGTGTAATTTCCGTCGGGTGTCAGTCCGCGAGATGCAAGTGACCGAATGTAATTTCTCTCAAAAGGCGAGACTTTAGGAAAGACTTAAACCCACCGACTTCTCTCTGGGCTCAATCTCTCGCATTCGTTCGGCGCCAATAAACTTTGAGTGGCTTTTAGAGGCGCAAAAGGAAACGATCAAGTGTTAGAGGAACTTTGTTCGGAAAGCGGCGGACCAAGCAATAGTTTCTTAGTGCTAAATATTATTCACTATGATCTAAAGCAGCTTTTGCTTTAATTCAGAAGCTGTAAGAGCGAAATACTTCCATATGTCTACTTTCTATCAAACTGACTCCATTTTCTTACTCAGGACATGTGAATTTTATTGACGTTTTACCCTGCTCTTGAAACCTGCCAAAGTAGGAAATAATTTTATTTATTTTTGTTAATTATTAGAATAATATGTACATAGCTGCACATGAGATACTAAAGGGAATTTTAGTGGAATATATGGTACTTCTGCATCATATGACGGCTTCTTAGTCTCTCATTCAATAAGAACTTTTCATGTCGCTTTTCCATTAGTTTTGAGGAAAGGGTCCGTCCTCCTTACCAACAACCTCTAAACACGCTTCACCATTCTTCTCACATTAATTCTTAGTTTATTTCCTTCTAATATTAAATTTTGGAATTCTTTTGCTCCTTTCGCTTTTTTACTTACGTCAAAGGAAATCACTCACACATTTTCTTTTACTATTCTACTCTGCATTCGTTGCATCCGGCTTGTGCAAGTAGAGACACCGTTTCCCTTCCCATTGACCCTTTCTGTATACATTTATTTTATATATATATATATATATATATATATATATATATATTATATATATATATATATATATATATATATATATATATATAATATTATATATAAAATTATCCAGCCTTTATTTATAAAAAATACTCGTATTCAGATTAAACAATCTTATACTAATCTCCTTCAAAGTAGTCCCCTTGGGCAGCCACACAGTAACACACTTCTCCCAACAGTTCTGCCACTGTCGGAAGCAGGGCTGGAACACGTCTTTTGAGATGGCGCACAGCTGGTCCGTCGCATTCTGCATGATGTCTTCTCTGGACTGAAATCTGGTCCCAAAGGATTTGCACGCCTTTTTGACACGATGAATTAGTTTAGAATGTGTGTAAATGTTTTTTTCTCTCTCTCTCTCTCTCTCTCTCTCTCTCTCTCTCTCTCTCTCTGTGTGTGTGTGTGTGTGTGTGTGTGTGGGCAGCGGGCAATTGGCAGCTCCATCACGATAAACAACCCACCCATTCTTCACATTTGATACAGATTTTCCTGGCCAAACACAACACACCTGTGCTGCATCAGGCTCCCTACTTTCCCGACGTGGCCCCGTGTGACTTCTGGCTTTTCCCTGAAAGGGACCGAATTTGAGTCCAGAGAAGACATCATGCAGGATGCGATGGACCAGCTGCGCGCCATCTCAAAAGAGGCTTTCCAGCTCTGCTTCTGACAGTGGCAGAACCGTTGGGAGAAGTGTGTGGCAGCCCAAGTGGACTACTTTGAAGGAGATTAGTGTAAGATTGTTGTATCTGAATAATTTTTTTTTATGAATAAATCTGATATATTTTTTTACACATATATATATATATATATATATATATATATATATATATATATATATATATATATATATATATATATATATATATATATATATATATATATATATATATATATATATATATATATATATATATATATATATATATATATATATATATATATATATATATATATATATATATATATATATATATATATATATATATATATATATATATATATATATATATATATATATATTGTTACAAATGTCCCTTGATCATTTGCATTTTGCTGTTCCTGTCTTGATATTTCAGTATAACTTAAAATAAACTGAAAGAAGTACTAGATGTTTTTGTAAAGTTCACTTGATGTTTTCTCATGCCTTTGCCCCTCCAATAATGACAACCCAGGTGTCAGATGAGGAGATGAATTCATAACTGTACCCTAAGTCACTACCAACACCTGACCTGATCATATTATTCCTCACTTTAGGGGAAAATCAGTAGCTAGTTGCACATTTACACAAACCATTTGAGAGTTCACACAGTTCCAATATTGTTAAATAGTCCCCAGCCAATCTCATCACAAGAGCTCTCTGAGAACACCCCCCTCCATTCAACTATCTGTCATGCCATTAAGGGTCACCGCCTTGACCTGACACACACCTGTTTCTCCTCCCACTCATCCTCGCCTCTCCACTCTAAGTATCTCAGTATTGGACTCTACCTCCCTTGAACCTTTTATCAGCCAACTTTCAGTGACCTTTCCAGATACCTGCCAAGATTAGCGGCGTACCTAAGACGAGGACAATAGATGACCCTATTAAGAGGGATCTGCTAAAACACGACCACCGTAGGCGCTGTTCGCTGTATAAATACAAGCTCTGATGGACCTTCCTTTGCTAGTGGTCTTACGAAGTCTACCTGTTGAGAAGTCTGTTTGAATAGGGGATCCAATCGAGTCCCCACTAGATGTCTCTCTGATGCTGTCACTCTGAAGGTGGTCCTATCTAACTGTCTTGCTCTTTGAGTGCTGATACCTCTGTAGCCCACCAGCGCCCCTCTGCTTCATCTAATTCCTCTATGGTGGGGGACTGTACATGATGCAGCTTCCACTGATGCCCTGCTATGGGAACCTGGCTCTGATCTCCTTCAAGTCTTGTCCACAGAGTAAGGTAATGTGATTGGAGGTTGTTTGTTCGGCCTCACCATTTTATCGTTCCCTGATTTTTTCCACCTGTTCTCCTATTCCCATATCCATACCCCTTTGCATTCTCCCTCAGAGACTCTTGTGATTTTGATTGTGTCGTTTGATTTATCAATATTGGAATACTAGTGTTAATTTTATGTTCTCTTGAACTATAAGTGTTAAAATACAGTGAATTATTGATACCAGTGTCTTGCTATTTGCTTACATATTCCAAGTTAAGTGTCACTCAAAGTTCTCTGTGAAATCACCTGTAGGTCAACGGTACCAGCTCCCTGCAAACTACAGGTGCCATACCCGGTCAAGATATCCGGAATCCCGGTGTGATCCCTGTCTTGCTTACTGTAACCCATCCTGTACATTCTAAGGATCCTATCCCATACTTGTGACATGTATTAGCCTAAGAAGGTAGAGTTATAATGCTTGCACTTATGTGGCACTCTTGCTTAGTGATTGTGATCTTAGCACAGTAATTTGAATAGTGCCACGCACCCCCATTGATAGCTCCTGTAAATATTTTTTCTTCTGATATTTTAGTGAATTATACTTTCAAGTGGACAATCTAAGGTTGCCTTAAACCCTTGTTTTATAGTACGTGGAAATATGTATATGTATATATATATATATAATATATATATATATATATATATATATATATATATATATATATATATATATATATATATATATATATATATATATATATATATATATATATATATATATACATACATATATACATATACACATATACATATATTATATATATATATATATATATATATATACATATATATATATATATATATATATATATATATATATATATATATATATATATATATATATATATATATATATATATATATATATATATATATATATATATATATATATATATATATATATATATATATATATATATATATATATATATATATATATATATATATATATATATATATATATATATATATATATATATATATATATATATATATATATATATAGTGTTTAAACTGAAACTACGTGCAGTAGACGTCAATGCCTTCATCAATGTGATGTCAGTGTGGTATATAGCAGAAACATTAAAAAACTTTTAGTCATCATTTTTTTTAACTAAAGCATATTTTCTTAAAAGCCGCAAATAGTAAAAGGCAAGAAAAGAGACTATTGATAAATTGAATTTTAATTCACAGGCCTCGTGTAAAACAAGAGTAAAAAAAACTTGCTATAGTGTAAAGAACGTAAAAAATGTAGGAGAGATTTAAGAATTAATATTAGAGTGAAAGCAATAGACAATGAAAAAAAAAAAACAGAAATTTGGCAAATTCCAATAGAAACGGATGTATTAAATCCTCTGAAAATGGGATTAGGAAATCAGTCGTACGATTCTTTGTAATTGGCGGGAACCCTTTTTTATGGATGGTTTGGGGGAAAGGGTGGGGAGTATGGATGTCGGAAAAAGGACAAGGGAGGTCACCGCTTTGAGTTTCCCAATCAATGAGAATTATTGATTAATATTATTTGAGTTGGGCTTTTGTTCTCGAATGGTAAAAGTATCGATGTTTTTAAGTTCTCACACATCTGTAGATTATCTTGATAATCCTCGATGATTATTGTATGTTCTGAGCAATATAAATATATTATGCTGTTCTTTCAGACTGGTTTAAAGTTATCATACCATGTTCGTCATGGGGCATTTTTAGTTATCTGTTTGCTTATTATCTTAAATCTAGTGTCTTGTTTCCATCAGGATTGATGCCATTATGATGTTACTGTATGTATACATAAAGTTTTTTTTATCTTTCTGTATAAGAGCCTTGCTGTTCAACGAACACTTTTTTTATATATATTTTATAAATGAAACCCTTCTTCTTATAATTTTCAGAAATTGAGAGCCCACTAGAAATTTATATAACTTATAAATACATCCCATTCCATTCATTTGAAGAGAACGAATACCGACACAGATTCCCCTTGGATAACAAGAGCCACGACAACCCCTTTATTCGACTTTTCGTCCTAATAACGTTTTCATTCATGTTATCGGTTATCGCGGCTGGAGCTGATGGGAGGACAAACCGATATATATCGGTATGTGAATCACTCACTCGCCCTTATCGGTATCGGAATATGGGGCTGCCTCCCGTGTTAGTGGCCTTTTATTCGCCTGATTTCTGTTACATATTCTCTCGACTTTGTTCGCCGAGTGTCTATCGGAGAAGTTTCTTTGAGAGTTTTTTTTTTTACAAGCTTTTCGCAGAAATTATTTTGAAACATGGTTGATTGGTGTTTGGGTAAAATTGTTATGAATATTTCCGTTTTTTTTTTTTTTTTTTTTTTTTTTTTTGCGAAGGCCTTTCCCTGGATGTCGTACATGCATCATTGCCCCAATTTAAGCAGTGATAATTAGTTATTTTTATTGTGCAAGCTGAATTTTTTAAATAGTAACGAACTAGGTCATGTTCCCAAACACTCCCATTCATAATTTTTTATTCCGTTTAATTAACTGTATCATAAGTATCATAAATCTAAATATGTTTGATGGTAATTAAGAGATGATAAATAGGATGCATCAAAGTGGTATCTTTTACTGTGGATCGTCATGGACTAATGAAGGTATAAGTTATTCTAGAGTTCACTTCCTTTCAATATTGGCAACGCGTCGGTTGCAAATGACCCTTGTGTGCCATTTTATATTCATGTTGCTTAATGTGTGTCATCAGGGCCTCTGGCTCGTCCGCCAATTGTCTTGTGGCTACTCAAGTGTCCCCCTGAACTATTAGATAAGAAGAGAACCGTAACCTTCCTAAGTAATTGCAAAAATATCAAGTTTATTCTGTAGTCTGGGTTACAGTCTTTTCAACTCATTTTGAACGGATCGAATCTAGGCCTGTGATAAGAAACAGCAAATAATGTTCAAAGTGATTAATCGCACTGCTGTTAAGTTTCTTGAACTTAAATCCTTAGTCGTGACATACAGTGCTCAGTCTATCGTGCGCAACATGTCGTTCACGCTTCAATACAAGACCTTTAGAACTTATCTAAAATGCCCAGACGATAATTGATGGTGACGATAATCACTTTAGCGAGGGCGGCCAGGACAGACCCGTCGTAGAGACTGGCAGAGCCACACCGGTAGGACTCCCGGTGAACGTGCACGACCACAGGGTAGCCTGTTGTATACTTGTCTATAAGAGAAAGAAAGGGGATTACCTGAATTATATTTTTGTGTAAGTAATGCGCAAAATATGCAAAAAACAAATAAACAAGAAGACTTATTATTAGGTATTTGCATGAATATTGTCTACTATCTTGTCAATCACTTAACACATAATTCACACAGAAAGAAACGACATTTTTAACTTTTTTAGTATGTTGTAAGTACACACTGGACACCTTGTTCGTCCCCTTGATTAATATACTTCTTTATTCGGAAGCTGGGACGCCATCTTTCTACTGTAAACTCATTTTTTATTATCACCACTAATTCTTTACACAAAAAACAAAGGAAAAAAGTTAATTACATGACGCTGTTTCATACAACAAGAAACAGAATGAATTCGAGGATTTACACCATAGCAATTTTTCTTTTAAATTTGTTTGGCGAAGTCTATCTGCAATTTTCACCCTTTTCCAGGGGATTTCTTTTCCCGTCTGCGTTCGGGTAATTGGTGTGTTTTATGTGATTAATGCTTACGTGTTTTCCCTCTCAAGTTTATGGATTTTCAGGCGATAAAACATTTCTGTAATTTGGCTGGCCTTGGATGGATGTTAACTGGTCATCTGTTACGCGCTGGCTGATTTCTTATGATTAAGTTTCAGCGATAGCAAGCAAGATTCTGATCAATTGCACTGATCTGGATACGTTCACTGACGTATAGAAAATACATTTCATAGGTAATGGCCCCCGCACGCACACATATGTATGTGCATATTTATGTTTATATTATATATATATATATATATATATATATATATATATATATATATATATATATATATATATATATATATATATATATATATATATATATATATATATATATATATATATATATATATATATATATATATATATATATATATATATATATATATATATATATATATATATATATATATATATATATATATATATATATATATATATATATATATATATATATATATATATATATATATATATATACATATATATATATATATATATATATATATATATATATATATATATATATATATATACATATACATACATACATACATACATATACATACATACATACATACATACATACATAAATACCGTAAAGTTAGGGATTATGATAATAAAAAAGGATACAGACATGAAATCTTTTCACTCGTGAATTTTTTTTTTTTTTTTTGTTTGTGAAGATTTGTGTGGATTATCTTTTTCATTCTCTGAGAAATGTTAAAAAGTACCACACAATTTCCCACATTTTCTCATGATGATGTGTTACGTTTACAGTTGAAGTTCTCAATGCAAAACATTCCAATTTCGGTTGGTTCAACCGCTCTCTCCCAGTCTAATAATTGTCTGCAATAAGCACAAAACAAATATTGAGTATTTATTTTTTAACATTTGTTAGATAATGAAAAGGATTATTCACACAAATCTTCACAAACAAAATAAAAAAAACCCACGATTGAAAAAAATTTTGTAGATTTATTATTCATACATTATCTTTCTCAGTTGTAAAAAGTGATGAACACATTTCTCCATGAGTTTTTTTTTCTTGCAATTAAACACTCTGCTCTTGCCCGTAATAAATCAGAAAGGCCTCATATGAGCCGTAGAGGAATTGGACCGGTGGGGCAATAAATCTTGCACGATTTGACTGTTAAATTCGATTTCTTTCTGGGCCATATGAAGATCTGTAGAGGTAAGAAAGGAAACTTTTTCCGTGATGAAATAAAAATTTTAGAGAGCTTCAAATAATGTTTTGAACTGGAACAAAAAAAAAAAATTTTTATGAGAAAATTATCTGTGCTTCTATTTTTTTTTATAATGGGAAGAGAAGAGTTTTGCTTTTGTAAGTATATGAATAGATGTATCTTGCTTTGAAAGGATTCCCAATTCAAACCCCATCTACCCACCTCAACGCGTTTATTTCCTTATAGAAACATTATCTCCAAAACATTATGTATATTTTTCAATGTGACACACACACACACACACACACACACACACACACACACACACACACACACACACACACACACACACACACACACACACACACACACACATATATATATATATATATATATATATATATATATATATATATATATATATATATATATATATATATATATATATATATATATATATATATTTTATATATATATTTCCCTCATTTGATTCATGTCTTTAACAACGTTCTTGCCTTCCGTAATACCTATACATCCTTCTTCATTTGTCCATATACTTTCCCCAAGTACAACTGTATTCCTTTGAGAGCCATTTGACCCAGCTAAAACCACTTCTTCTAGTGCTGTTGAACACCCCATTCTTCCCCCATCCTAGAAATAACACAACGTCTCGCTGTCTTTGTCCGAAAGCTCAGGCATCCGGGTCATTAACGTTGTTCTCGTTAATTCAGCCGTTGTCATTAAAGTTTTATAAAATTCATTAGGACAAACGCACATTACTTGTAAGTTCATTAATATCAGCATCGACAGGACAGAGACGGTCGATGCCGGATACGTACCTGATTGCTTCTCTTAAGGCCGCCATTAACGTCCAGTTATAGCAACGCAGTTATGCCTGTGCAGGCAAAACTGAACGTTAGTGGGTTTAATTTTTGCCTGCAGGCATAACTGCGCAGGTATAACTGAACGTTCGTGGGGCCTTTAGGAAAGCTGATTTGGGATTTAGGTTATCAGCAACTTAGAATATGTCATGATTTGAACCAAGTTCTATTACTCCTTGAGTTTGAGTTGTAAACCGTACGAGTTGAAAGCCTGAGTGAATATTTTTTTTTTTAACTAGTTATGTATGCATGTATATCATGAACTTTTAACATTTTCCAGGACCATGAGAACAATTCCGACCAAACTTGCGCAAAGGGTCTTTACTGGTTCAAGTTTGTTCAGATGAAGATGATTAAAAATAGTGAAAACAAGGTTTATACTCTCTCTCTCTCTCTCTCTCTCTCTCTCTCTCTCTCTCTCTCTCTCTCTCTCTCTCTCTCTCTAATAATAGCTTTTGTGCAAGAAAATCTTGTAAATTTGTTCCTTCATTTCTGCTTTCAAAATTATTCCAGAGGATATTTAATAAACTTTTAAGCGTGAATAAAGATCAAAGGATATTTTAAACTATCATCATCATAAACACTTTGTTCCCTAGGAAAAGTAAGTTTTCAGAATATCTTAAACCTATGTGAAAAAATAACCACACACACAGTATTAGAACAAAAACACCCGTAGCTTGATATTGTATCAGAATGTACAAGGCAAACATGCTGAACATGCATGCAATAGTTTAAGATTAAATCATAGGACTTGAGATTTAATTTCATGGTTCGTTCACTCAACGTCTGCTTTGAAACACTATCTTTTATGTTAACTTTTGGTTTGCTTCTTAATATGCATGTACAATGGAGCTCGCTTTATATGTAATTTAAATACTATTTGTCAAGTGTGCATAATGGTATAGACGTCTAAATGTATTACTCGTCTTTCTAATAACTTCAGATGTATTTCGGCTATATTCATAAAAATGAATCATCTGTCGGATGGTCCAAGCTAATCGTTTCATGATTTTAAATCTCGTTATGTCAACTTTTTCGTCAAAATTAGAATTAGTGCTTGAAACAAACAGCCAAAGATGAATATTTTAAAATAAAAATTTCCTTTCTTTTTTGCCTTTGTTCACAAGACAGTTCTTGCACTTCGTCATTCGTTTGCATGAGAGACAACAACCCAGAATCTTATTTAAAATGTCTTTCGAATAATAGTCTTTGACCAATTCCCTTTAATAGATTCGTTTTTGTTTATTTGGCTGGAGTTTTCCACTTTTCAGCAGACTGGTCTCTCCACATGAAAAATAATGATCGGAAATTTTTGAAATAACGAAAACACTGAAGGCAAACAATTGGAGGGATTTTGCAAAATCCTCTGTTTGCAGTTTCATATAACACTGGAAAGGGTTTCCAGCTCTGCATATATTTGTGATGATATTTTTTTCTAATCTTTTCTCCTAAATCATTTTTCAAGGGGAAGGGGTAGGGCTGGTGGGTATAAGGCTTGATTTTCTGTATATTTTTGTAAAATTTTAATTGTAATTCTCTCGCCCGACATAGATATGACTAAATAGAAACTACGAAATTTTAAGATAAAAATAAGTTGCGTGTAATTCTGATTCAGTAACTTAATTACCACGAAATAAACACGAGATCCAGCGCAAAAGGAAACCAAACTACAAAGCCAAGTCGTAAAGTTGAGACAACATCCAATTTATTTTTCCATTATGCTTTCCTGCTCCCTCTGGAAAGCGTATTAATCCTCGCAAACCGTCCAGGTCTCTTTGATGGCGAAGCTCCATTGCTCGGGTGCTTTATACATTGCTTCGACGGCGGAGCTCGACTTACAAAGTTATTTTCGTGGGGAAATGAGGCCCTTTGATAGGAAAATTGTGCTACCACTTGCCTTTCCCTAATATTGGGTATTGCGAACGTTAACGTTCTTTTTTTGGCCGGTAATACTTTGTCAACTGAAGCGGAGGCATCTTTACCACAATTCATATTTCTGTCGTAACGAAAACTACCCTTTATGATCCCAAGTCAAACATGGTTCGCGGAGATCAAAGGCCAATATAAAAAGAGTATTCATTCTGGTCTCAGACGCCTATGGAGGCTTTTGCATCTTCAATATATTGGCCAGTCTCTTTCCTTCGAGCATTATTGTGTGGTGTTCGATTGTACAGACCATCTTCGAAGAAAAACCAGCAATTTTCTGTTCAAATATTTTAACTGGGAAACACCATGATTTTTCTTATAGTTTATTGTAACTGATAGTTGAAATTGGAGAACTATTTATCATGTGAACGTTACCAAAGAGGTTTTTCAGTTTAACACCAATTTCCTTTGCTTAGATTAACAAGAAACTTGAATGTAAGTTCACTGAGGCTTTAGATGCGAAGTAAAGAATGTAGGTGACAAGAATTACATTCCGTTTTTATTTAAAACATTGCATTATCCCAGAATACATATATAAAATCACGTGTTTCATGCATGCACCGTTTTTCTGAAAATGCTGAAATGTATGGTTGTCAGTGTCTGAATATGGAATGGCTGCACTTCCCAAGATTTTCCCCGTTACTTCAATATTCCCAAAATGTTTTACAAAAACACGTAGCAAAGGATTACAGTGTATTCTGATGCAGCACAGTCATTCAATATTTATGTGACTGTAACTCTGGATTCAACGGAATCGTGCAACATCTAGTGTTAAAAGCCTATTGGAGCAAATTGATATTTTACTCGGAAAATCACAATAGCCTAGGTAATTATAGAAAGCTGATAATTCTCTCTCTCTCTCTCTCTCTCTCTCTCTCTCTCTCTCTCTCTCTCTCTCTCTCTCTCTCTCTCTTCACATGCGAAATTTACATTCTCTTAAAAATCATTTAAATTTTGCAGTACACAAAGGTACCTGCAAAATCCGTTTCATTCTCATTTTCCTGTCTCCACAAAAAAAAAAAAAAAAAAAAATCTGGCCGTCGGTCATGATTAGAACTGTACCTGTGTGTGCTGATGCGTTTTCAGCATATCCAAGAAGCCCATTAACAGGAAATTATGTAATGTACCAGATATACTGTACTTATAATGTAACTTTCTAAATCCGGTGACTATTTTATGAGAGGAATTTGTCAAAGGTTTAAGGTAAGATGTGAATATCACAATGATTTTCTTCCAATTTACCCTTAGAAAAATTTTAGAGGAGAGAATTTCTACTGAAAACATTCTGTTTAAGGGAGCAGGTCGTAAAAAAACAATTTCTTAATTAACATTTATTCTCAACTTTTTCTCTCAAGAATTAACTGCAGATTTTGTTTTTAAGAAAAGGTGCCTCAATTTCGTGGAACTTTTATGCTGAGACAAATTATCAGTAAATTTCGACTTAAAACATAATAGGGTAGGATTCTTTTTCTAAAAAAGTCTTAAAATCTAAGTATTAATTATCACCTAAATAAATATTATCATAATGAACGTTGAGACTAAATAATTAGAATGATTTAAATGTTCTCTAATTATATAGTCAGTATTCATGGTAACAGCAAAACAATATTCGATGTAATTAGATATTTTCATTAACAATGCTTCTTTCAAAAGCAACTCTAATTAAGCTGTGAGCAAATCTCTTTCATTAAATGTTGATGAGCTAATTAGGTACTTTTTCGTTTAGTTACACATTGCTATATGAATTCGGTATCACGTACATGGCATACTTTTACTTTTAACTTTTTAAACATGTTGCAAATAACAACATATTAGTTTCCTGCACCAAGAGACCATCATTAGCATTCAACTCCATGTGTAGCTCTTCGTATACATATTTTCACATCAGGAAGCCTGTGCATGGCAAACATAACACACACACACATAAATAATATATATATATATATATATATATATATATATATATATATATATATATATATATATATATATATATATATATATATATATATATATATATATATATATATATATATGAATTTTTATGGACATTGGGATATTGCTATTTAATTTGGGATTATTATTAAGCTTTCCTGTTTAAAGGGATTATTATAATGTTTTAGTGGCATCACCTTTCAGGAATCTTCATAACGTCGGAGTTTTTTCCGATTCTCGTGTGTCCTTCTTCCATTATTGGTTTTTGTCACAACAGCATTTCACTACTCTGTAGCATTTTGAAATGACTGCTGGCTTAAAGACGGTAAGATACATGCATACATACCAACATGTAGGTGTAGTCTTCAGTCTTTTATCCTCTCACAATGGTGTCCATGTCGACAATTTTGCACATGTATTCCATAGTAAGAAGTAAAGCGTGTTTTGAGTTGGGGGAGGGTTCCAAATGTCTGGTGAATTCAGAAATATTAAATTTAATAAATTGCCTCTCACAAACACAAAAGAATTCTTCAGACACCTATTAAATGAACAATGATAAACTTCACTTAGAGGTGTTTTTCAACTTCAACATGGCCAGGGAAATTTAAGTTACCACTGAAATTAAAACAGATATTTGAAGTAGAAAATTGGAAATAACAGCGTTTCTGGAACAAAATGAATTCAGATATGCATTACATTAAATTCGCCGTGAACAACAGTAATTACCACCATACCAAAGTATTGGGTGAATAAGATTGTGTTTTTACTGTACTAAAGCGAAATTGGTTTAACAGTGAAGGTATAACTTGATACAAATATATGCAGATATTTTCCTTTATTTTTAAGCATTCGTTTCCTGCATAATAATTCAAAAAATAGATACAGATGAATATAATTCTTTTTACTTCTGTTTGATGTACGCTATATTTTTAGACGCCCCAAAATTTTTTCATTGTTTGTTTATGGGAAAATTCCATGTAACCATATTATTTTAAAATTAATTAGAAATTTTTATGTACTTCTATCATTTTCCAGAAAAAGCCATTTGTATATGGAATATAATACATTATACATACATATACATACATACATACATACATATATACATACATACATACATACATACAATATACATAATAATAAAAATAATTAAATACCAAAAAAAGTAAATCTCTCTTTTAATCCTCTCTCTCTCTCTCTCTCTCTCTCTCTCCTACTCCCTACTTTCAAAAGTGGTTCAAGACTAGAGGCAATAATTATATGAGTCTGACATCTCATATTATGAAAGTATATGATAAAAAAATATAATGAAACATTTAATGAAAAATTATTGTTTAATATAGGACAACATGGTTATGTACCGGAAAAAACAAATCAGTGTTTGATGAAAGCATATATATAAATGTAAGATAAATGAAAAAGATTTTCCATGAGGTTTACCTAGACTTTTGCAAAGTTTTGACAAGGTAGATCAGATTAGAAGGAAAAAATTAGGTGTCACATTAACTGTTCACAAAGTAGGAAGATATATAAATGTAATTTTGCAAAAGCAGAAAACAGATTCATTGCAAACGATTAGAAATCGGATGCATTAATATGTTTGGTGTTTGCATAAATGTGATTTGTGACAGTAATGTTAATATGTACACATGAGATAACAAGATAAAAATTGCTTTTATTGAGATTGTTGCAAGATAATGTTAAACAAAATATATAAATGGGCATAGATGAATAGGATGGTATTTAACTCTGATAAATTTGAATCAATGAACTATGGTTTTATATATTATATAGGACCTAATATATACAGTCACAAACAAGGAAGCAGTGTTTTGTGATGTTGAATAGGGTTATTTTTCAAACACAATTCTATTGGCAAAATGCAAAGCAAAAATACTTCAAAACAAAAAATTGAACACATGATTATGCTTTTTAAAATACATTTTGGACATGATAACGTAGTCCATTGAATATTGAATATAAATGAAGAACTTCTCCATCCTGTATTGCACAAATAGAACCCATAAACAGAGGTTAAAACTAGAATAGAAAGTTAAGGACAGCTTGACTTTCTGGGAAAGACTACTCTTTAAATTTATAGTCTTGAAAGGATATTTGTTTAACATGGTGATCCAAGCATGGAAACATACAGAAGGAATTACCGAAAACATCATGGAGTTAAAAATATCAAAAAGAAATAATTAGATTAATATTTCTCCAATGAACTATACCAGGAATATATGTTTATTAATCCAATATATTATCGATAATAGCGTCTGTTTTAACAGTATCTAGGAACATAACATGTAGTATAGCGTAGATGTGTTTAAGTATATTTGATACATATATATATATCCAATATGAAGATATATACCTAAGATTATAATACATATATAGACATCAAATACAAGGGATATATTGAACGAATATAAGGTCTGTAAGGTAGGTAAGGTCTATCTATATATATATATATATATATATTATAAGATATAATTATATATATGTTTAACATATATGGAAATAGTTAGAATAAGATTTATATGAGGTGTTTTAATACGTCTAATAAGAATTTAATTATTAGGTGTCAAGTTAATTTGTATGATATTACCTTATTTACTATATATGCATATCATATAACACTATATAATGAATTATAACAAGATAAAATCTTTCTGTTATTGAGATTGTTGAAAGATATGCACATTATATATATATATATATATATATATATATATATATATATCTATCTCTATATCCTCTCTATATAGGGAGTGTATCTTTTAACACAAATTGAATTATCAGAACCATAATATTTTATTAATTTTCGATTATATATATATATGATAATAGTTATAATATGATATCTCCATATATATATTAAATAATAATCTATCTATTGGGATTAGAAGGTATATTAAATATATATATATATATATATCATACATATATATATATATCTATACTATTTATATGTGCATGTATATATATTTTATATATATATATATATATATATATATATATATATATATATATATATATATATATATATATATATATATATATATATATATATATATATATATAGTATATAAATGTGTAAATGTACACAAACATGAAATTCTTATTATGAAGATGAATGAACTGTGTGCATGATAACATTGTAATTACCTGTATTCAATATTAAGTATTTATTAGGTTTTATTTTTCCTTATTTTCCCAGATATAAACGACGTAGAAACCAGGCCAATACCCATTGGCTGGTCGGCTTTAAACCTCTTGTTTATCTATTACTAATTCAACTTCAACAGGCGAAGGTGTTTGTATCCATGCCTCGCTGTTTCTCATTCTCCGGTATCATGGGTCCTTCATTTCAGATCACTGCAAATCGGTCATTGTTATTCATGGGAATATTGGGACGGGGGTTTCCCCTTTATTCGAAGGTTCTGTTATGGCGGCTGAGATAGATAGAAGTGTGATAGTTTAATAGATCATTCCCTTTCTTGTATTGTAAAGAATGTTATATTGTTAGGACTCATTAACCCATTTTAAGAGGGAAAGAGAGAATATAAATTTTATCTTATTTCATAAAATGTATTCTCATCAGATTCTGGCTTTAATTTATTCTGTGGAAGAAAAAGATTAAATGAGATATGTGTTATATCAGATGAAGAATTGGTTATATTTTATTATTATTATTATTATTATTATTATTATTATTATTATTATTATTATTATTATTATTATTATTATTATTATTATTATTATTATTAGTTATTGTTCTGGTATCAGTGGCGATGGGTGCATTATTATTATTATTATTATTATTATTATTATTATTATTATTATTATTATTATTATTATTATTATTATTATTATTATTCCACTGTCCTTAACACAGTGTTAGAAAGATAAGTGTAAAGGTAGACCTGATGTAAAATTAATCTGTAAGATCACTTGTATCTAATTGATTTTTGTAAATTATCTAAAAGAACATAGCACCTATGAAATACAACCAGTTTAAAATTTTGATAGCTGAACTAAAACATAATTACTAAAGCTATAATATCTCTGTTTAATACTGCCATTAATTTGCCACTGTATATTTTTTTTTACAATGTATCCACTAAACTCCTCCTCAAGTATTTTCAGCGAATCCTCAAAGAACCATAAAATGGATCATAATAATAGTTCGAGAACATATGGCATTTACCAAAGATAAGAAATCAGCAGTCATATTTAGCTTCCTGCAAGCAAAGTCAAAGTTAATTTGTGGAAAATTATATTCGCGCGTAACTGAAATTATTTTTCTAAGACATTTTTCTACGAGCGTCGTTTATAAAGTAAAGATTGTTTTTTTTTTTTTGTGTCATTTATAATTTTGTTATATTAACATTTTCTTGTATACTCCTGCTTTTTTCACTCTAAAATATAGTGAATTCGACCTTCTTATTCAAATACGTTTGTCATAACCTCCACAATCTTTTTGTCAGTTTTTAAATTCAGGCTCATAGACCCTTCTCCTTAGACCCTCCTCTTCTTTACCTCTTCTGCCTCTTGTCACTTTCTTCTTGGCTCTCTATTCTTCCCTCTCATCTTCCTGCTTCCTTCACCTCCCAAAAACCCGCCATTCATCTCTCCCTGTTATCAAGTCTGACCTGTTTCGTACCTTTTCCGGTGTTTTCGTAAAAGGAGGAGGAGGAGGAGGAGGAGGAGGAAGGAGGAGGAGTAGGAGGAGGGAGAATCTCCTGGAATAGAGGTACAGGGTAACAAGGGGAAGGGGGAGGGGAAGGGTGGGGAAGGGACGGCTAAATCAGTCTTTCAGATGATGAAGACCTGTAAATCACGGCGCCTTCACCTCAGTCGCCACAACCTGGTATTCGTTGTCTTCATCAATCATGGATGGGGCCAAACCAACGCTTTTATACACACTTCAGAATTTCATTCCAGCCTCTCTCTCTCTCTCTCTCTCTCTCTCTCTCTCTCTCTCTCTCTCTCTCTCTCTCTCTCTCCGTCTTTATGAAACCATTGTAAGTTTCTGAATCTTTTTCTGTTAAATATCGACTTTTTGTCCTCATGTTTCTCTCTTTCTCTTTCTCCGTCTTTTGGAAGCCATTATAATTTTCTTGTTCCTTGCCTGTTAAGTATTTTAATTTCTCACCCCGTCTGTCTCTTTGTGTCACCCTTTCTCCGGCTTTTGGAAACCATCATAAGTTTCTGATTCCTTGCATGTTAAATGTTTCATATCCACGGGGTTTTAGTTAATTAATGTTCTCCTGTGATAAGAAAGCCTCCATTAGATAATTTCTCAGGTAAAAGTACCATGACTGCAATCTGGACGATTTCTTATGCAGGCAGTATTATTATTGCTCAATAAACTACATAAAACGGAAGCATTGTGGTGAAGTAATAACGCCAGCAAAAAATTGGTTATCTGGTGGAGTTATTGAGAGAAAAGTAAAATTCTGGTACTGAATGTTATTAAATGAAGACGAGGAATTCGATTAAATGTTCATCTGCAAAGTTAAAGGTGACTCAGAGTGCTTGCAAGGACGCCCCTCGGGGTTTCATGTTGAATGATTCCTCAGGTAAATTCTTTTGCTATAAAGAACATCAGATTTGCGCCACAATATTTTATCATTTCTCCAACGTTACCATCAGGGTATCTTTAATTATTTTGTATTACCTGTATCTTTTTCGTATTTGCTGAACTTTGCAAATAAATTAACTGTATAAGAACCGATTTACAGCGTTATAAACGTACTGGTCAAGACCTGGGGATATCACCTTTCTTTTTCCATTGCCAAATGCCTTTTCAAGATTCCTCCCTCGGAACATCTATTCCTTGTTGTTCCGTCATTAATAAACTTTAGAACCGATTATCCACTTTTAACGAGAAATAACTCTGACCTTTATGTCCTCATAACATTAATTTATTCTCTCCTTGCTTCCTTCAAATTATTATTTTTTTTATTATACCCTATCTTTTGCGTTTATACTCCATCTTAAAAATAGTCTTTTCCTATTTTCTAATAAAATGATTCCTTCGCCCTACTTCCCTTTCCTACTACAAACTCACTAAACATTCATTTTCAAATACATCTAACAACATTTATTAGTGCCTTTTCTGTCAATTAATTTGACAATAATATGAATACGACGAAATTATCCACGTTAAATACATTTATATCTTATTGGTTAAAATTCTACCTCTGTTTTTATGCGTCTAGTATCCTTGGTTCCTCAGTTATATTGTTCTTTATGTCTTTTTTTAGAACAATTCAGCCTTTAACGAATATTTTTGAACGCCCTGGTTACTTTAGATCTGATTAAGCTAAAAAGCTCATAATTATATTGTTAATTCTGCTTTTAAAGATAAGGCTCATCAAAGCTTTATGCTGACGGTACTCGTCCCTGTAAATAAGTGTCCTTCTCATATTTGGGTGTTACAATAATATTATTGTATGTCCTTCTCCTCGATAGGGTTGAATCAGGAGTAATTCATGTGGTCAGTGACACCTTTACTTTCATCATTCGATCTTAGTTCCATTTACCGCAGGTGGCGATCCTGTCACTATCGTCAACAAAAGGATGTTGTCACTTTACAGCGAGCCCAAAGATAGAGTTTCCTGGTCAGACGGTTTCATAACACACGGTAGTCCCCTTCCTGTACTCTATGTACTCCAACATGTACTCCGTGAACCAGAAATCCTCTGATTTCAAGAACCCGTGGCTGTTTCGTCTTCTTTCCTCTTCACTGACTCCCGTGTTTTATCTAAATAGAACCCCTTCAGATACAACTAAAAGAATTCTTAGAATAAATAATGTTGTATGTGAATCTCCTCAGCTGTACATAACGTCACTGCCCTGCACATTCCGTGCAATTACAATATGCGTATATATTTTTTCAATCATTTTCCTTTTACCCCCTTTAGATGAGGTGGCGCCAAATGGGTACAGTCATGGTTTCTCAGCAATATATATATATATATATATATATATATATATATATATATATATATATATATATATATATATATATATATATATATATATATATATATATATATATATATATATATATATATATATATATATATATATATATATATATATATATATATATATATATATATATATATATATATATATATATATATATATATATATATATATATATATATATATATATATATATATATATATATATATATATATATATATATATATATATATATATAAATGAAAAAAGCCTGAATATTGGGTTTTAGTCCTAGTAATGCACCTGCACCATTATTCTCTGCAAACTATTGTTCTCCAGGAATTTTAAAGTTGCCAAACTCTTGTTGTATCTCTGACGAAATAATGTTCCTTACTCAGGAACATAATGACATATCTTGACTCAGAATGTAACTTTGTATCTTTATAACTTGAACTGAGTGGGTTTTCTTCGAGCTAAGTTCCAGCAGTACTATCAAAAGCAACTTAGTGAGATCTCTTCCTTTCTCATCTGTGTCTTGGGCTCCCTCTGAAGAGCTAACTTCTCCCAAACTTCCTAGTAATTTAGATATCATAAACCTCAACTTCCCCCTGGACCCCTAATGGACAGCTTAAATCTTGCTCAGGTCATGAGTGGTAATATTAAGCAGATGGTACAAACTGTGTGCATGTGGAAGGAAATTCCTTGTCCTTTTCCATCCAAATGATAATGTTGTTAGTGGAAAATACGAAGACGTAATTGCTTGCGAGTTCACAGGGGTGCTATTCGCACATTATTGCAACAACAAAACTTCATTGTTACAATATGCTTATTTTTTTCCAGGTGTAAAAACGACAAATCGGCTCTGATGCCGCTTTTCACATTTGTTTTTCTATATTTTGGCGTGATTATATATTTTATATATATATTTTTTGCGTGATGAAATGTATGCAAACAGACTTTTTTTTTTTAATAATATCCAACTCCAATTCAAGTTCAACTAAGAGAGGAAAGACCAAAAATACTACTTTAACGGTAGAATAAAAAACTTACCCCACATTCAGATCATAACCCTTGCATTCAAAATGTATTATTCGAAATGATAACGGGCATTCTGGACGTTATTTCAAGGCATAAGTTTTTTTTTTTTTTTTTGAATCTTGTTATTCCCTCTTCTCAAGACCACAGAAAAGGAAGATTTTCTTTAAATATTTAGTTTTCTATTTGATAAGCTTGTACTACATGTCATATAGCGAAGCCTCATGATTAAAACCTTCAAATTAATTGCTTTCGGTGCCCGTAATCAGTTCATCCCGGAGCATATTACAAAGGAGGAAAATGAAATTCTAGTTTCGAGTTAGAGGAAAGTGAGTTGACGTTGTCCTTTTATTTCAAGCAAGACTGTCAGTTGAATTGAAAGAGATTGAAAATCGAAACTGAAACAAAATTATATACCAAGAATGAGATTATGTCATGCCGGAATTTACTTTGACCATGCTATATGCTTCAAAGGCAGACTACAAAAACATATAGTAAAATTAAAGGTTTGTGAATGCGGGGATGTTCTTAAGGTATATATTTCTGTAACGCACATGTACACATACAGATAAAAAAATATGTAGCCGCAAATATTAACATCGAATTTGCTATACCGAGACAATAACGTAAACCAAGGAAAATTATAATTGATTAGTTGACCAATTAGGAGAACATGGACCTTTGATAGACAACCGATAATAAACAAACAGTAGATGACCATTTGCCTATTAGTATATATATATATATATATATATATATATATATATATATATATATATATATATATATATATATATATATATATATATATATATATATATATAATTTCATGATGTTGCCTTGTAATATGTATGTCTTTCCATAGTTTTCATATATTTACTCTTCTGTTTATCATGTGTTATGTGTAATAATAATAATTATTGAAATATTGTATGTAGGATAATGTCAGATCTCACAAGAGTTATTGATTTAGATAACTTAACCGCATAATTTAGAATTATTAATATCTTTCCTGATAATAGTATAGTAGCGGGAGAGAGAAATTTGAGTTTTAGACCAGATGTGCCATCTGTCATCAGTTCAGATAAGAGAGCGCTTTGTTTTGGTTTACACGATGACAGGTTGGAATAACAGTTGCTGATCCGTTCTGGAAACCAACTTGTCTTGTTTTCAAAACATGCCAGTCATAATTAGCCAGTTGCAGTCTGTTTTATCATGTTTAAGATTGCATTACTCTGATCATGTATTGTTCTGATCGCCTCCCATGTGATTTCTTTTTTTTTTTTCAAATCACGTATGCCCTTTTTAGTGTAGAGTACATGTCTCAGTCGATTATGTAATGTTTTGTAAGGTTGCATTTCAAAACGTTTTGCTTCCTTCTTCTAGAACCTTCTCTTGTATCTCATTCCCAAAATCCCTTAATGACGTCATCTTTTTGTTTCATTTCATACTGGAATACTAACATTTGCTCATTTTGATTTCAGAGACCATTCATAATTTTCTCTCTCTCTCTCTCTCTCTCTCTCTCTCTCTCTCTTAACATAAAATTTGTGGTCACTCTTAAAAGCTTTTGAGATCTCAATTGAGTAAAATTTTAACGTAACGGCGCCCAATTAAAATGTTTGTGGTCACTGATTATTAATTTTAGCTTTTGAGATCTCAGTTACCATGATATAAATTGTATATTCATAATTTTTGCCCAAATAAAAGGTGTATAATGTGAATCTAAAGCAGCTGCACATTTAAATTTATTTTTTGCAAAGGTTTTCACAGGCTTTGTAAGGTCAAATCTTGTTTAATAATTCTTGAAGTTTAAGGTGAATTTTACTTATTATTACCATGGTAAAAACAGTGTTTCATTTTTGACCACCATAATAAGGTATACTGAGAGATTAATTTTTTTTGCCTTGGTGAAATTATTATTGATAAGTCTTTTGTGTATTTTTGTGTGTTATTGTGTCTGCAATCTCTTGATTTTTCAAATTGAGCATGTATTAATGATAGACATTAGTTTGATTAAATGAGGCTTTTATCCTTAGTTTTCCTTAAATAATATTGTCTTGTTTTTTTACATAAATGTAAACTCGATGTTATTCTAATGATGATTTTCGAAATTCAGAAATCAGGAACCATGAGACGAAAATCGATTAACCTTGAAAATGTTCCAATCATGTTTGATTAGCTTTCAAAATTAGGCTGGACATATGAGAAAATATTAGCAAGGAATGCTTTGAGGTTGACCTACAGTTCTTGACTTTGTTTTTGTACACCATGCAAAAAGATACGAACGTTCTGGCATGCTGAATACACAGAAATTCATCAGATTTTGTAAAAGCTTAAATTTCAATGATCTCTCTCTCTCTCTCTCTCTCTCTCTCTCTCTCTCTCTCTCTCTCTCTCTCTCTCTCTCTCTCTCTCTAAAAACCAACTCCATTAACACGTAAAAGTTGCACATTTGCTATGAATGAATTCTCTACAGTTTAATATGGATACTAGCAACCATTACACCCGTGAAATGTACTGTGATGCTGGGGTAATTCCTCTCATGTTATAGTTGATGATTAGGAGGGTGATGGCATAATGCTTCAAAGGATAAGATGGCAAAATACTGCTTCTCATAAACATAAAGTTTGTCTCCGAAGGAGAGATAATTTTCACATGAAGGTGGTGGAGTAATGTCTCGCTAAAAAGTAAATATATAATGTTTATCTTTCGACTAATGTTCTGTTTTGACTGTAAGATGATGTGTGGTTAGTTAAGTGGTCAATTTGAAATAGGTCTCAGTGTAAATCTTCATCACTGAAAATTTAAATTTAGTTTTATTGAAAACCATTCACCATTGGAGATATAGAATATATCTAAATTTTTCAAGTGTATGAAGTTTATTTGGCAAGATATAACTGCCTTTGCTAATGGTCTCTGTGTAATGCATTCCTCGGGTTGCTTCCGTTATGAATAATCAAACAGAAAGCACTCAATGCAAGGCATGCACTCGGGTCATGACATACGTAATGAGGAATTGAAAGACAATTCTGTTCCTCTGCTGCTGGTGTTATGGCATTCAATAGATATAAAATCCCCTGAATAATATAATGAAACCAAGATAAAAGCAAAACCATAACCACAGGTATATACATAAAACCATGTGAACATTAGGAAAAAGTTGTAAAACTATAAAAGAAAAAAATTACAAATGACCTGAAACACAATTGAGACAGCTCTCAGATGTAAACAGCAAGAACTAAATTAGATATGAAGAGAATAAAGTGAATTATGGTACGAAATTAAAACAACATTAAAATCGAAATAAAAGAAGTCATGAAACCTGAAATTTTAACAGAAAAAAAGGCAAAAGGAATAAAATCTGGATGTCAGGGGAGAAGACAAAACTGATGAAAAATATCTAGGAAGAGGAAGTCGTAATGGACCCTGACGCATGTGGCTCTCGGTGAGGAGAGTTCAGGTTAGATCTTTTCTTTCAGACTGGATGTGCCGCCAGGACAAATAGGAAAGGAACTGAGGTCCGTAGGCTCGTACCATGGCACTTGCTGGCTGTGTAGGTGTAAATGTGTGGGGATTTTTGTGAGTTTAGTAAAAACACACACACACACACACACGAAACATCTGAGTTTGGGCATTTGCGCATGCTACTGATCACGTACATGTCTGTGTAGGCAATTTACTCCATCAAAAATAAAATCATGCGTTATGTATTTCATTATTTTCTTGAATTTAGTAGTTTAATATTTCAGATTTCAGGAAGATCGATGCAAAAGGCTAATGTTCGTATTCATAGCCTTTGCCATTTCTATTTGTATCTTTCAGCAAACTTTCTAAGAGATGTTCAAGCCTCTCTCTCTCTCTCTCTCTCTCTCTCTCTCTCTCTCTCTCTCTCTCTCTCTCTCTCTCTCTCTCTCTCTCTCTCCACAGGCAGTAGATTATAGTTAATACGACCTTATGGTACACAACCGTATTCCAAGACTTTGACGTCCCCTTTTGCCTTTAATATTTTACTGTCTAAAAGGCTGGCATTTAGTTACTCAGTTCTGTTGTGCATGAAACGACTACGGGTCTTATGCATTTAATTCGCACGCATAACGGAAAAAGTTAAGTATATCTTAGTTTAACCAGACCACTGAGCTGATTAATAGCTCTCCTAGGGCTGGCCCGAAGGATTAGATTTATTTTACGTGGATAGCAACCAACTGGTTACCTAGCAACGGGACCTACAGCTTGTTGTGGAATCCGAACCACATTATGACGAGAAATGAATTTCTATCACCAGAAATAAATTCCTCTAATTCATCATTGGCCGGTCGGAGAGTCGAACGCTGGACCAACAGCGTGCTAGCCGAGAGCTCTAGCCACCCCTCCAATGAAGAACTTACGCATAACGGAACTTACACAGTAGAGTAAACGCTTGCTTTACATCACAACAGGTTATTCTGATAGTCAAATAAGCCTTTAACAAAGCTTGCTAGATATAACATGTCAACAGCTGCTGAAATATTAGAGAACATTCTGCAAAAGAGAAACGTGATTGCTACGCTTTAAGGCTAATCCATGGGTTTTCAAAATACTATTAAGGTTTGCAGGAATAACCTTTTCTTGTTATTTATATGTATTCTGTTCATGTCAGGATATTTCTGTGCATATGCGCGGGGCTGGTGGCATATTTGTATTTTTTCGTTATGGAGATGCCGAATAATATTCTGTGCAATGTTTAGCTTTGAATGCGGGCGTACGAATATACCTGTGCGTGCCACTGTATTTAGATACTTGCTCCTTTTGCGTCTGTTTTCTCTGAATATATACTGTAGCTAGTTGCCCTGAACATATGCAATATTATTTTACACTATAATTGTCCCTGAACTTAACAGCACTCTCCTTATAGCTCGTGATTCGTTCTTTATGTTTGAACCCCTGACGATTTTGCCTCACTGACCCGTTTATGCTCTTTAATTCATGAATATCAAGTCAGTCTCTCTCTCTCTCTCTCCCTCTGTTGTTTTTTTGCGAATAGTAATTGCGATCAATAAAGCTTGATGAAATACACATCTACATTTTGCAGATTCATAAATTCATAAATGCAACCGCATACACAAAAACACAAAGCCAGCAATGCTCTGTTAAAGAGTTTATTACGGTTCATAACCTACTGAAATATCCATTCGCACCTTGTATTAATCTCTCAGTAATTACGTGTGCTACATCCTAATTACGGGCTAAATATCGCAAACCAATTACAAATATTCTCTGGAAATATCATCTAAACGTGACGAGAATTAATGAGAATGATCAGAGGGTACTCTTTGTATTTTCACCTGTGATTCTGAAAGTATTCATGTTTCCCTTATTTAGTTTTTCTTCTTTATCTTGTCCGTGTTCTTCGTTTTTTTTTGTTATTGTTCAGTTAGTTTTTTTAATGGTTTGTATTTTTGTGATTTTTTATTAATATTACATTTATCTCAAGCTATTTGTATTTGACAAGTACATGATAATCAGATTTTTATGTTTTTATATCGTTTATCCGATTATTTTTCTATATTCATATTTCATCTTCTATCAAGGATTTTGCTTCAATTGTTATTAAGTTTGCCTCGCCAAAGTATAGAAATTTTTTTGCTATTTTTATTTTCAACATTTTGCGTTTAGTCTCACTATCATTTCTTTTTTCGCATTTTAGTGTTTCCCCTTTTCATATGGCTTGGAGTTTATTTAAATAGCAATATTTTTATTACTCTTTAGTTAGTTTTTGTTATTTTCATTATCTGTATCTCAGTATAACATGATCTGACCTCTTTATATTACGTAGTGCTGATTAACGCTGCCACTTTAGAGAGTGATGAGCTGCAAAAAAAATTATAAAAATATAAACGGCTTGTTTTAACATCTCCCTTAATCCTGCTAATTACATCATCAACCGGGATAATTGTTCGACCAGGCTTAATCCCACAGGCAATTTATATATTTAAGGATATGAATTTTATTGATTACCGGCGATTTCTCTGTGTTGCTGAGGGAGTGAAAAACGAAATATATTTTGATAAACGATTCGTTATTTCTCGATGACTTCAGAATGGGATAGACCTGAAAAAAAGAATAATAGAAACAGCGAATTCTCATTTTTTAAAAGAGAAAGGTTCAAATTCGAGTCTAGCTGGTCGAGTGGAAATGGTTCATAATACTGAAAGGAGCCGAGATGTCGTCATCTTCGGGAACGTCGACCTTGTCAGCAAGAAGGCTTCTCGGAGGCACTAATCCAAAATTTAGGAAGGGGTTTTCCTCCCTCTGCCGCATACCAAGTATCACTAAAAGATTCTGCCGGAGGATGCGGAGGTGAAATGGGGTTTATGAAGGAAAGGACTTTAAAATGCGGGTCGATATTTCCTGAGGGAGGATGTGAAAGTTTCTAGAATGACTGCTGATGGTCATTAAATTTGAAGGGAGGGTTGTGGCGGTTGGAAGGCGAATAGATGGAATTAAGATGGGAGCTTTGTTTGTGACGGAATTTTGATAAGTTGATAAATTAAGGAGGTATATGGTGTGATGAGATGTCAATGGAGAGGGGGAACTTGACTTCAGACCTCTGAGTAAAATTTATTATTTACTTAATTACATGATACTGAATTCCCTATGTCTATTTGTATTTGGCAGTTGCGTGTTTAACTGATTTTTCTTTGATGGCTTCTCAAAATCAATAAATAAATAAATAAAATGCAATGGTTCGTACATCTTTCCGTAAGACACATTTTTTTATTACAGTCACTACATTTGTGCAAGAATATCTATATCACGTTTTATACATTTCCTTAGTGTAGATCCAATAACAAGACGCTCCTAGCATCGTAGATGTGACCAGCATCCCTCATCACATATTGCTGGCATTTCAAATCCCCCTTTGTGCGTTACCGTATAGAGCACATTACAGTTATAAAAGACTTTTCAATTTCCTCGCCTGAAATGTGTGTTCCATTAGCATAAGGAACTTTCTGTTGCTCTGCCTGCCTTTCTAGGAGCGAAATGTCATCGTCGGTGGATCCATTTTCTCATTAACCTCTACTTACTTCTGAACTGATTCCTTCCACTCCGGTTGGTTTTCCTTTCGTAAAGTTCTTGCTCACACTAATCCTGAGATGTTTCAGTAATTCCTACGTTTTTCTTTAAATTTTCCTTGATTCCATGCTCTGATTTTTGCAGGGATCATACAATTCCTTTTTATGCTTTTCAATTGCATTTTGAGCATTTTCATTGCTCCTTCATTCAACTACCATGCCATTTTCTCACAATACACATCTTTTCTTCTTTTTTTGTCAATTCTCACGCAACCCCAACGGCTCCCTCCTTTAACAGTGGTCCCTTTAATGAATCATGCAAACCCTTTATCTCCGCCGACTGATAGATCTTACATCGCAGCGATTCTCTTCAGCATTCTCCCGTAAACTACTGTCAAGTATTCAACATCAAACTTAGTTATCTTAACTGCATTCATTCTATAGCCACAATTTGAGTCGTTCCTCTTCAGTCAAAATTACCTTCAGTTTTGATTTTTGGTTCAACCTCCTCCTTTGCTTTCAACCTCCTCCTTTACTTTCATAAACTTTCTCACTTACCTTGTATGTCACAACGTGTAACATTTTTAGTTTTATATATTCTCTTTCCCAGGTATTATTAGGAAACAATTTACAATGTATTTACAACAATCAATCCGCTGCTGGACACATTTCGACCAAATTCATTCCTTTCTTCTTTCTGGACACTTAATTTATTGACTTTGACATATTGTTTGCCTGCAATCAGTCGAGAACATCAACCCATTCTCCTACTGTAGATCTTCCCAGGCACAGTTTAAGACAACCAAAAATGTTGTTGATGGTTCTCTTTATTTTTGCTTTTTTGGATCAGAATTACGCAAGCACAACGTTTTCTCCCAATACACTCAATTTTTCCTTGGACTCGAAGTTTTCCACATTTTCAAGAGCATCACAGAGGTTTTGGTTAATATAACCATCGTTATTGTTCTGATTAAAACCCAGTTGCTGTATTAAGTTCCAGTCGGTGCTCCCTTTTATAGAGATATAACCTCTGAGTTTTACTCGTGTTACAACACACGTTCCTCTTTCTCAGTTCGAAAAATGCGTTTATTTAACTGGGGGTCGGGTCCTATAAGAAAAACTCGAGCAAAGGATGAAAAATATTATATTCAAGTACAAAACGCAATAGTATAAATATATATATATATATATATATATATATAAGTATATATATATATAATATATATAATATATATGTATATATATATATATATATATATATATATATATATATATATATATATATATATATATATATATATATATATATATATATATATATATATATATATATATATATATATATATATATATATATATATATATATTATATATATATATAAGAATATATATATATATTTTTTACTCGGTAGATTTATAAAGAGCTAAGACGATTTTTCTTTTAGGTACTTTCAGTTTCTTATATGTCTGACCATAACTTTTTCCCCTTGTCTTTCAATATTCAGACCTACCATCTCCTTGGTTATAAAGCCTATTTCTTTTCTTGAATGCATACATTTTTCCAGTTCATCGGACACAGCTTTGTATTTTATTATGATGTATATTTTATCTTTTTTTTTGAGATTTCCATGAAACTGATCTCTAAAAAGCCGGCTCCGTACAATATATCCTTTTTAAAATGCGTTTTCTCAATTTTCCTTCACGCATATAATTTTTATAATTTTTTACAGACGATACATTAAAATTATATTAATTGTGCAAGAATGTTTTATATTTCTGTTTAAAACAAGTTATTATTCAAATTGTGCGATATATATTAAATATAACCTTCAATTTTAATGTGATAAGAAACGCACCTATAGGATTATGATAAATGCTCGTCAGTATATCTGTAGATGGTCAAGAAGCTTGAATAATGTACTATTAATCTTATTTATATTGTTATTATTATTGCTATTCAGAATAATCGTACATTTATATTAAACAAGATTAGAATAACTTTTTATTACTTCCAAAACACGGTTCTACAGAATTGGGTGCGTATGTGTGGAAATGGATAAACAGAAGAATAAAGGTAGAAATGATTGCCTTCCAGTTGAATTAGCGCAACAATCAAGTAAATGAATGTAGTTTTAGTCGGAATAACTTGAACAATGATGCAAGAGCTTTAAAGTAGTACTGCAGCAATTTAAAAGTCGCATTTATCGGGAAATCTTTCCTCAGTTCAGCAGTAAAAGGGATAAAAGATACTCTGGCACTAGCTAGCGTGACAATGTGACACCTAAAACAAAACTGGCATTTGATGGTCTGCAAAGCGACTGCAAGTACTAGTTCATGGGATACTAGAACTAGCTTGGTATAGAAGATCTCCGAACAGGATATATTTCAGGAACGGTCTGAATCGTAATTTCCTGTTGGGAAAAAGGAAGCCATTACTTCTAGGAATATTGACAGAAAGACGGATTCAGGATGCGGCTAACAGCCAATCAAGAGCACGGTTTTCATATAATGGCAAACCGAGAGTTAATACAAGTGGCGTAATCTCTGTACAATCTAGAAAGCTTTACGAAAAAAATACATAGTTTTCCTTGAATTAATGGAGATTAAAATCAAACTTAGAAAGCAGATTAACACGTCGAAATTTAGTTGCTGACAGAATATATAAATCCTGGAGACATCGATTGGATAGTGCGAAAGTAATGAGAAATCAGGTATGAAAACTTAATGGACTCGGGGAACCCGGTAGACCGTATTCCTTGCCGGCAATGCAGTCTTAATTACTGAAGTTTGATGGTTTCCTCGGAATCCGGAGTGAAGTATATTTTTTTTTTCTTTCTCAATTTGTATAAAAACTAAAACTTCTTGGTTATTTATATGTAGTAGATGCTAATGCACAGTGCATATATACATTATATATATGAAACGATTCTGATTTTTGTCTTGTTAAATATAAATAAGAAAAATAAGATTATTTAGCTTCTTGTGTAATTAAAAGTCTGAGATACAATATATCATATATATATATATATATATATATATATATATATATATATATATATATATATATATATATATATATATATATATATATATATATATATATATATCTGAGGGTTGTATCTCAGACTTTCAATTATACAAGCAGCTAAATAATCTTATTTTTCTTATCTATATTTAACAAGACAAAAATCAGAATCGTTTTAAAGAGCATTATTACTGTTGCATCATAATGAGGTATAATAGCTCCTTTCATAATGTTGTATATTTTAGCATTATTTATATATTTCTTTTAAAAGAAAAGCCGTGGGGTCCGAAACTTAAGTAGAGGCAAAGAAAAGGGGGAAGAAAAACCAATGTAGCCTCTGGAACCATTTTATTAACATTGAAAAAACAAGTGATGTGGCTTTCGCTGGTAAATCTGTTCATGTACCAGTTTGACAAAGCTTTCCGTTCGAAAAAAGAATGTTAGTCCTTAAATTCTATATATATTCAAATTAAGAGTTATGAAAGAAATATCACGTGTATGTCGACATAATTTAATTGTATATTCTCATGAGAAACGAATTTCTGTTGTTTTTTTCATGAGAGAGAAATTGGATAAAAATGTGTCAGTATTGTGTGATGTACCTCCAAATGTCCATATTCATTTGTTTACTATTTATGTAATGGGTGGTTCGATAATTATATTGTAATGGTAATTGGTTTCGAATGTAAATAAACAAGCGAGAGTTCTGTAAATACTTTTCTTTGTATGTATGTAACGAATACGGTTAGTCTCTGTTTAGCCGTCAGTTTGTACAGTAATCTCTTATTAAAGAGACATATCTTTGCTCGTGTTTCTTTGCCAGCCTACAAGAGATCAAACATGGCGCAGTGAGTAGGATCTGTTCTGCTGGTGGAATGATCGTAGTCAGAGGTGATTCAAAATTTAAGATTTGATTGACACGATGGAAGAGCAACTACAACAATTGACGGAGCTGCTGGCGAAGCAAGAGGATATGGCTCACAAGAGGGAAGAACGTTTAGCTACGATGTTAGAAACCATGATGAGCGCGCAAAATGGAAATGTCAACGAAAATCGTCAACGAAGTGGAGGTGCTGAAAATACGCAAAATGATGCGCAGTACCGGTATAAAACTCCCCATAGTGCCACACCCGCACCTCACCTGTCATCGTCAGTCTCTTTGAAGGAGTTCGATGCCTGGCGGCATAAATTTGAAGGGTATGCAATGCTGACTGGAATCAAGTCATTAACGCCTGCTGAGCAAAGGTCGGTTCTCGCTTCTCTTTTAGATGAAGACTGGACACGAACATTACGATATGACCTCTCGTTTTCGGCTGATGCAGATCTTGAAACTATACTTGATGCCATGGAAAGTCACTTGCGCGGTCAACGGAATATCATCGTCGACAGAAGAGAATTTTACCTTAGGAAACAAGAAATAGGTGAGAGTTTCGACGATTTCCTTTGTGGTATCCGGGAAATTGCAGCATTCTGTGATTTTTGTTCTTCGTGTATGGACAATAGATTGAGAGACCGTATTGTTGTTGGCACTTGTGATGAACAAGCTCTAAAACGTATGCTAGAGGAGAAGGACCTGAATTTGCAGAGAGCTGTAGATATTTGTCGAGCTTCTGAGAGTGCTAATGAGAATAGCGCTACAATACGAGGAATGATCCCACAGAGTATATCAAAAGTTTCACGGTACAAAAGAGACTACAAGAAAGCACCCAACAGTTTATATAAAAATGAAAAATGCTTTAGATGTGGAAAAGATCGACATTCTGACATGAATGTTTGTAAGGCAAAGGACAAAAAGTGTTCCCAATGTGGAAAGATTGGACATTTTGCTGTTGTGTGTAGGTCAACAGGAAGGAAACTCCTCTTTGCTGAAAAAGAGTAAAGATTCGAAACTAAAGTCAAATGGTAGACTTAACAGGGATGTACATAGGATCATAAGTGATGTGTATGTTAGCAGTGCCATTTCTCAAGCAACCCTGAAAGTCCAGATTCATTACCCATCCTGCAGGGAACTCTTCTATACTATGGACACCGGATTCGGGAGCAGAAGCAACAGTGATGGGCCTCAATGTAGCGAGGTCTCTTGGTATATATCCCTATATGCTTGAACCTTCTAAAATTGAAAAGCTTTGTTCGGCTGGTTATCAGACCCTTAACTGTGTGGGGAACTTTTACTTCACACCTTTCGCTTGGTGATCGACAAACTCAAGCTGAAATAACTGTGGTGAAAGAAGTAAAGGGAGCTTTATTAAGCTGGTTTGATTCTATTGCTTTGGGAATTCTACCGGAGGATTTTCCTGCTCAAATTAATTCTCTTCCCGTACGACTGTCTGTAGATCCAGATGAAGAGAAGGGGCTCAAGGACTACAAAGAAAAAAAAGACAATACTTGTAATGTAGTTCATACTCCTGTTGCACTTCAAGGTGGCCTTATGAACGTGATCCAACTGAAGAAGAAGAAAGGGCAGAGCATGCTGCAACTTTGGTATCAGCATTTCCTCAGGTATTTGGTGCCACAAAAACACTGAGGAGATGCATGGAGGTCCCATGCATATAAAGTTGTCTGAGAATGTGAGACCATTTGCTGTGACAGCCCCGCGCACTATACCATACAGCTGGAGGTCGGAAATAAAGGATCAGCTTGATGAACTTTTGGAGAAAGATATTATCTGTAAGGTTGAGCATCCAACAGAATGGTGTCATCCCATAGTGCCTGTTGCTAAGAAGCCAAATGGAGTAAGATTGTGTCGATCTGACTAAGCTTAATAAGTATGTATGTAGACCCACTTATCCTGTACGATCACCACATGATGCAGTAGCTTCGATTAGCACCAGGGCAAGGTGGTTCTCTACACTAGATGCAAAAATGGGATATTTCAAGTCAAGATTGCAGAAGAAGACCAGGATCTCACATGTTTCATTACCCCATGGGGTCGCTATAAATTCAAGCGAGCGGTAATGGGACTTATTTCTTCAGGAGATGAATATAATCGAAGAGGAGACCAAGCTCTTGGTGATATACCACAAACTGTAAAGATAGTTGATGATGTTCTTGCATACGATTATTCTTATAAGGATCATCTAGCCCATATTATTTCTATATTGCAAAGATGTGATGAGTATGGGATAACTCTTAATCCTCAGAAAATTTGCTTCATAAAACGTGTTGTTGATTTTTGTGGGTATAAAATCTCGAGCCATGGCTACACAGTTGATTCCCGCAAAGTTTTGGCTATTGCAGACTTTCCTGTACCACAAAATATAACAGACCTTCGATCTTTTATGGGACTTGTTAATCAGCTTGGAAGTTTTTCTTCAGTAATTGCACATGAAGCACAACCACTCAGAGATTTACTGAGGCAGCGTAATGAATGGTGTTGGACAACACAGCATGATTTGTCTTTTGGGAGAGTGAAGGAAGCACTTACTGCACCCCTGTACTTGCACATTTGATGCAACTTTGCCAACCATGTTGCAGACAGATGCATCGCGACTGCATGGTTTGGGATTTGTTTTACTTCAAAAGCATGGAACGGACTGGAAACTAACGCAATGTGGCTCAAGATTCCTTTCAGATGTTGAAACGAGATATTCTGTGATAGAGCTGGAAATGACAGCTGTATTATGGTCAATAAAGAAATGTCATACTTACTTGGCTGGATTACCTCATTTTGATGTTGTGGTAGATCATAGACCATTGATACCAATTCTTAACAGTAAGTCACTTGGTGAAATTGAAAACCCTAGACTTCAACGCATGAGGGAGAAGCTAAGTAAT
>NC_089748.1:61335935-61343435 GCF_040412425.1 Macrobrachium rosenbergii
TGTTAATCTGCTTTCTAAGTTTGATTTTAAGGCCTCTCGCATTAATTCACAAGGAAAACTATGTATTTTTTCGTAAGCTTCCTAGATTCCACAGAGATTACGCCACTTGTTTTAACTCTCGGTTTGCCATTATATGAAAATGATTGGCTGTTAAAACTGTTTTTGTCAATATTCCAGAAGACGGCTTCCTTTTTCCAACAGATTCAAACCGTTCCTGAAATATATCCTGTTTGGAGATCTTCTAAACAAAGGTAGTTCTAGTATCCCATGAACTAGTACTTGCAGTCACTTTGCAGAGCACCAAATGCCAGTTTTGTTTTAGGTGTCACGTTGTCACGCTAGCTAGTGCCAGAGTGTCTTTTATCCTTTTTACTGCTGAACTGAGGAAAGATTTTCCGATAAATGCGACTTTTAAATTGCTGCAGTACTACTTTGAAGCTCTTGCATCATTGTTCAAGTTATTCCGACTAGGACTACATTCATTTACTTGATTATCGAGCTAAATCAACTGGAACTCATTCATTTATGCCTTTAGTCTCCTGTTTATCCATTTCCACACATATGCACTCAATTCTGTAGAACCGTGCTTTGGAAGTAATAAAGGTATTCTAATCTTCTTTAATATAAATGTACGATTATTCTGAATAGCAATAATAATAACAATATAAATCAGATTAATAGTACATTGTCCAAGCTTCTTGACCATCTACAGATATACTGACGAGCATTTTTCGTACTCCTATAGGTGCGTTTCTTTCTCACATTAAATTTGAAGGTTTAAAATTGAAGGTTATATTTAATATATATGGTACAATTTGAATAATAACTTGTTTTAAATAAAAATATAAAATAGAATTATAAAACATTCTTGCACAATTAATATAATTTTAATGTATCGTCTGTAAAAAAAATTATAAAATGATATGCGTGAAGGAAAATTGAGAAACGCATTTTAAAAAATATTGAGAAAACGCATTTCATGGAAATCTCAAAAAAAAAACTAAAATCTACATCATAATAAAATACAAAGCTGTGTCCGATGAACTGGAAAAATGTATGCATTCAAGAAAAGAAATTGGCTTTATGACCAAAGGAGATGGTAGGTCTGAATATTGAAAGACAAGGGGCATATATAAAAATGAAAGTACCTAAAAGAAAAATCGTCTTTATAAATCTTTTATAAAAAAAAAAAAAAAAATAAATATACATGTATATATTATATATAGGTATATATATATATATATATATATATATATATATACATATATTATATGCGCTTTGTACTTGAACGTAATATTGTTCATCCTTCGCTCTAGTTTTTCTTATAGGACCCGACCCCAGTTAAATAAACGCATTGTTCGAACTGAGAAAGAGGAACGTGTGTTGTAGCACCAGTAAAACCCATAGGTTATATCTCAATAAAAGGGAGCACCGACTGGAACTTAATACAGCAACTGGGTTTTAATCAGAACAATAACGATAGTTATATCGACCAAGACCTCAGTGATGTTCCTTGAAAATGTGCAAAACTCCGAGTCCAAGGAAAAATTGAGTGTATTAGGAGAAAACGTGGTGCTTGCATTTTTCTGATGAGAAAAAAAGCAAAAATAAAGAGTAAAACCATCAACAACATTTTTGGTTTTCTTAAACTGTGCCTGGGAAGATTACAGTAGGAGAACGTTGATGTTTGACAGATTGCAGGCAAACAATATGTCAAAGTCAATAAATTAAGTGTCCAGAAAGAAGAAAGGATTGAATTTGGTCGAAATGTGTCCAGCAGCGGATTGATTGCTGTAAATACATTGTAAATTGTTTCCTAATAATACCTGGGAAAGAGAATATATAAAACTAAAAATGTTACAAGTTGTGACATACAAGGTAAGTGAGAAAGTTTATGAAAGTAAAGGAGGAGGTTGAAAGCAAAGGAGGTTGAACCAAAAATCAAAACTGAAGGTAATTTTGACTGAAGAGGAACGACTCAAATTGTGGCTATAGAATGAATGCAGTTAAGATAACTAAGTTTGATGTTGAATGCCTGACAGTAGTTTACGGAGAATGCTGAAGAGAATAGCTGTTGATGTAAGAGCTATCAGTCGGCGGAGATAAAGGGTTTGCATGATTCATTAAAGGACCACTGTTAAAGGAGGGAGCCGTTGGGGTTGTGAGAATTGACAAAAAAAGAAGAAAAGATGTGCATTGTGAGAAAATGGCATGGTAGTTGAATGAAGGAGCAATGAAAATGTCAAAATGCAATTGAAAAGCATAAAAGGAATTGTATGATCCATGCAAAAATCAGACATGGAATCAAGGAAAAATTAAAGAAAAATGTTAGGAATTACTGAAACATCTCAGGATTAGTGTGAGCAAGAACTTTAGGAGAGGAAAACCAACCGGAGTGGAAGGAATCATTTAAAAATTAGGTTAATGAGAAAATGGATCCACTGAAATGACGTTTCGCTCCTAGAATTGTGGCAGAGTAAACAGAGTTCCTTATGCTAATGGAACACACATTTCAGCCGAGGAAATTGAAAGTCCTTTATAACTGTAATGTTTATAAGGTAACCCAAAAGGGGGGTTTGAAATGCCAGCAATATGTGATGAGGATGCTGGTCACATCCACGATGCTAGGCGCGTCTTGTTATTGGATCTACACTAAGGAAATATATAAAACGTGATATAGATATTCTTACACAAATGTAGTGACTGTAATAAAAAAAAAATGGGTTACGGAAAGATGTACGAACCAGTGCATTTTATTTATTTATTTATTTTGAGAAGCCATCAAAGAAAAATCATTTAAACACGCACTTGCCAAATACACATAGACATAGGGAATTTAGTATCATGTAATTATGTAAATAATAAATTTTACTCAGAGGTAAATAACAGACGTTAACAAAGTATTCAAAACCGACTCAGTGATCTTTCCTGAACCTTCCATCTGAAGTCAAGTTCGCCCTCTCCATTGACATCTCATCACACCATATACCTCCTTAATTTATCAACTTATCAAAATTCCTGTCACAAACAAAGCTCCCATCTTAATTCCATCTATTCGCCTTCCAACCGCCACAACCCTCCCTTCAAATTTAATGACCGTCAGCAGTCATTCCAAAAACTTTCATCTTCACATCCTCCCTCAGGAAATATCGACCCGCATTAAAGTCCTTCCCTTCATAAAGCCCATTTCACCTCCGCATCCTCCGGTAGAATCTTTTAGTGATACTTGGTATGCGGCAGAGGGAGGAAAACGCCTTCCTAAATTCGGGATTAGTGCCTCCGAGAAGCCTTCTTGCTGATAAGGTCGACGTTCCCGAAGATGACGACATCTCGTCTCCTTTCAATATTATGAGCCATTTCCACTCGACCAACTAGACTCGAATTTGAACCTTTCTCTTTTAAAAAAAATGAGATTTCTCTGTTTCTATTATTCTTTTTTTCAGGCCTATCCCATTCTGAAGTCATCGAGAAATAAAGAATCGTTTGTTAAAGTATATTTCGTTTTTCACTCCCTCAACAACACAGAGAAACCGCCGGTAATCAATAAAACTTATATCCTTAAATACATAAATTGCCTCTGGGATTAAGCCTGGTCGAACAATTATCCCGGTTGATGATGTAATTAGCAGGATTAAGGGAGATGTTAAAACAAACCGTTTATATTTTTTTTGTAAGTCAGAACTCTCTCTAAAGTGGCAGCACTAAGTAACATAAAGAGGTCAGATCATATGTTATATACTGAGATACAGATAATGAAAACAGCAAAAACTAACTAAAGAGTAATAAGAATATTGCTATTTAAATAAACACCAAGCCATATGAAAGGGGGAAACACTAAAATGAGAAATAAAGAAATGATAGTGATCCTAAACACAAAAATTTGAAAATAAAAATAGCAAAAAAGTTTTTATACTTTGGCGAGGCAAACTAAATAACAATTGAAGCAAAATCCTTAATAGAAGATGAAATATGAATATAGAAAAATAATCGGATAAACGATAGAGGAAAACATAAAAATCTGATTATCATGTACTTGTCAAATACAAATAGCTTGAGATAAATGTAATATTAATAAAAAAATCACAAAAATACAAACCATTAAAAAAACTAACTGAACAGTAACAAAACAAAAAAAACGAAGAACACGGACAAGATAAAGAAGAAAAAACTAAATAAAGGAAACATGAATACGTTCAGAATCACAGGTGAAAATACAATGAGTAACCTCTGATCATTCTCATTAATTCTCGTCACGTTTAGAAGATATTTCCAGAGAATATTTGTAATTGGTTTGCGATATTTAGCCCGTAATTAGGATGTAGCACACGTAATTACTGAGAGGTTAATACAAGGTGCGAATGGATATTTCAGTAGGTTATGAACCGTAATAAACTCTTTAACAGAGCATTGCTGGCTTTGTGTTTTTGTGTATGCGGTTGCATTTATGAATTTATGAATCTGCAAAATGTAGATGTGTATTTCATCAAGCTTTATTGATCGCAATTACTATTCGCAAAAAAACAACAGAGAGAGAGAGAGAGAGAGAGAGAGAGAGAGAGAGAGAGAGAGAGACTGAGTTGATATTCACGAAATTAAAGACCAGAAACGCGTCAGTGAGGCAAAATCGTCAGGGGTTTAAACATAAAGAACGAATCACGAGCAGAAACCTTACGTAACGAAAGTGCTGTTAAGTTCAGGGACAATTATAGTGTAAAATAATGCTGCATTCTGCCGGTCTTTAACACGTATCACCTGGGCATATGTTCAGGGCAACTAGCTACAGTATATATTCAGAGAAAACAGACACAAAAGGATCAAGTATCTAAATACAGTGGCACGCACAGGTATATTCGTACGGCCGCATTCAAAGTGAAATATTGCACAGAATACCATTCGGCATCTCCATAACGAAAAAATACAGATATGCCACCAGTGCCGCGCATATGCACAGAAATATCCTGACATGAACAGAATAAAAATATATTATTATTCTAACATATAAATAACAGGAAAAGGTTATTCCTGCAAACCTTAATAGTATTTTGAAAACCCATGGATTAGCCTTAAAGCGTAGTAATCACGTTTCTCTTTTGCAGAATGTTCTCTAATATTTCAGCAGCTGTTGACATGTTATATCTAGCAAGCTTTGTTAAAGGCTTATTTGACTATCAGAATAACCTGTTGTGATGTAAAGCAAGCGTTTACTCTACTGTGTAAGTTCCGTTATGCGTAAGTTCTTCATTGGAGGGGTGGCTAGAGCTCTCGGCTAGCACGCTGTTGGTCCAGCGTTCGACTCTCCGACCGGCCAATGATGAATTAGAGGAATTTATTTCTGGTGATAGAAATTCATTTCTCGTCATAATCTGGTTCGGATTCCACAACAAGCTGTAGGTCCCGTTGCTAGGTAACCAGTTGGTTGCTATCCACGTAAAATAAATCTAATCCTTCGGGCCAGCCCTAGGAGAGCTATTAATCAGCTCAGTGGTCTGGTTAAACTAAGATATACTTAACTTTTTTCCGTTATGCGTGCGAATTAAATGCATAAGACCCGTAGTCGTTTCATGCACAACAGAACTGAGTAACTAAGTGCCAGCCTTTTAGACAGTAAAATATTAAAGGCAAAAGGGGACGAAAAAGTCTTGGAATACGGTTGTGTACCATAAGGTCGTATCAACTATAATCTACTGCCTGTGGAGAGAGAGAGAGAGAGAGAGAGAGAGAGAGAGAGAGAGAGAGAGAGAGAGAGAGAGAGACTTGAATATCTCTTAGAAAGTTTGCTGAAAGATACAAATAGCAATGGCAAAGACTATGAATACGAACATTAGCCTTTTGCATCGATCTTCCTGAAATCTGAAATATTAAACTACTAAATTCAAGAAAATAATGAAATACATAACGCATGATTTTATTTTTGATGGAGTAAATTGCCTATAGACATGTACGTGATCAGTAGCATGCGCAAATGCCCAAACTCAGATGTTTCGTGTGTGTGTGTGTGTGTGTGTGTGTTTTACTAAACTCACAAAAATCCTCACACTTTTACACCTACACAGCCAGCAAGTGCCATGGTATGAGCCTATGGACCTCAGTTCCTTTCCTATTTGTCCTGGCGGCACATCCAGTCTAAAAGAAAGGATCTAACCTGAACTCTCCTTCTCTCCGAGAGCCACATGCGTCAGGGTCCATTACGACTTCCTCTTCCTAGATATTCTTCATCAGTTTTGTCTTCTCCCTGACATCCAGATTTTATTCCTTTTGCCTTTTTTTCTGTTAAAATTTCAGGTTTCATGACTTCTTTTATTTCGATTTTAATGTCTTTTAATTTCGTGCCATAATTCACTTTATTCTCTTCATATCTAATTTAGTTCTTGCTGTTCACATCTGATAGCTATCACAATTGTATTTCAGGTCATTTGTAATTTTTTTCTTTTATAGTTTTACAGCTTTTACAGGAACAATATTTATTCACATCCTTTTTCCTAATGTTCACATGGTTTTATGAATATACCTGTGGTTATGGTTTTGCTTTTATCTTGATTTCAGTATGTTATTCAGGGGATTTTATATCTATTAAATGCCATAACACCAGCAGCAGAGGAACAGAATTGTCTTTCAATTCCTCATTACGTATGTCATGACCCGAGCGCATGCCTTGCATTGAGTGCTTTCTGTTTGATTATTCATAACGGAAGCTTTTGAGGAATGCATTACACAGAGACCATTAGCAAAGGCAGTTATATCTTGCCAAATAAACTTCATACACTTGAGAAATTTAGATATATTCTATATCTCCAATGGTGAATGGTTTTCAATAAAACAAAATTTAAATTTTAAGTGATGAAGATTTACACTGAGACCTATTTCAAATTGACCACTTAACTAACCACACATCATCTTACAGTCAAAACAGAACATTAGTCGAAAGATAAACATTATATATTTACTTTTAGCGAGACATTACTCCACTACCTTCATGTGAAAATTATCTCTCCTTCGGAGACAAACTTTATGTTTATGAGAAGCAGTATTTTGCCATCTTATCCTTTGAAGCATTATGCCATCACCCTCCTAATCATCAACTATAACATGAGAGGCATTACCCGAGCATCACAGTACATTTCACGGGTGTAATGGTTGATAGTATCCATTTTAAACTGTAGAGAATTCATTCATAGCAAATGTGCAACTTTTACGTGTTAATGGAGTTGGTTTTTAGAGAGAGAGAGAGAGAGAGAGAGAGAGAGAGAGAGAGAGAGAGAGAGAGAGAGAGAGAGAGAGAGAGAGATCTTGTATCAGATCATTGAACTTTAAGCTTTTACAAAATCTGATGAATTTCTGTGCATTCAGCATGCCAGAACGTTCGTATCTTTTTTCATGGTGTACGAAAACAAATTCAAGAACTGTAGGTCAACCTCAAAGCATTCCTTGCTAATATTTTCTCATATGTCCAGCCTAATTTTGAAGGCTAATCAAACATGATTGGAACATTTTCAAGGTTAA
>NC_089748.1:61348435-61375935 GCF_040412425.1 Macrobrachium rosenbergii
TCCAGATTGCCATCATGGTACTTTCACCTGAGAGATTATCTAATGGAGTCTTTCTTATCACAGGAGAACATTAATTAACTAAAACCCCGTGGATATGAAACATTTAACAGGCAAGGAATCAGAAATTTATGATGGTTTCCAAAAGCCGGAGAAAGGGTGACACAAAGAGACAGACGGGGTGAGAAATTAAAATACTTAACAGGCAAGGAACAAGAAAATTATAATGGCTTCCAAATGACGGAGAAAGAGAAAGGGAGAAACATGAGGACAAAAAGTTAGATATTTAACAGAAAAAGATTCAGAAACTTACAATGGTTTCATAAAGACGGAGAGAGAGAGAGAGAGAGAGAGAGAGAGAGAGAGAGAGAGAGAGAGAGAGAGAGAGAGAGAGAGGGGGGGGAGGGAAATTCTGAAGCGTGTATAAAAGCGTTGGTTTGGAGCCATCCATGATTGATGAAGACAACGAATACCAGGTTGTGGCGACTGAGGCGAGGGCGCCGTGATTTACAGGAGGTCTTCATCATCTGAAAGACTGATTTAACCGTCCCTTCTCCCACCCTTCCCCTCCCCCTTCCCCTTGTTACCCTGGACCTCTATTCCAAGAGATTCATCCTCCTCCTACTTCTCCTCCTCCTCCTCCTCCTTTTACGAAAACACCGGAAAAGGTACGAAACAGGTCAGACTTGATAACAGGGAGAGATGAATGGCGGGTTTTTGGGAGGTGAAGGAAGCAGGAAGATGAGAGGGAAGAATAGAGAGTCAAGAAGAAAGTGATAAGAGGCAGAAGAGGTAAAGAAGAGGAGGGTCTACAGGAGAAGGGTCTATGAGCCTGAATTTAAAAACTGACAAAAAGATTGTTGAGGTTATGACAAACGTATTTGAATAAGCAGGTCGAACTCACTATATTTTAGAGGGAAAAAGCAGGGGTATACAAGAACATGTTATTATAACAAAATTATACATGACACAAAAAATTAAAACAATCTTTACTCTATAAACGACGCTCAGAGAAAAATGTCTTGGAAAAATAATTTCAGTTACGCGCGAACATAATTTTCCACAAATTAACTTTGACTTTGCTTGCAGGAAGCTAAATACGACTGTTGATTTATTATCTTTGGTAAATGCCATAAGTTCTCGAACTATTATTATGATCCACTTTATGCTTCTTTGAGGATTCACTGAAAACAGTGAAGAATGAGTTTAGTGGATACATTGTAAAAAAGAAGATACACTATGACAAATTAATGGCAGTATTAAATAGAGATATTATAGCTTTGGTAATTATGTTTTAGTTCAGCTATCAAAATTTTAAACTGGTTGTATTTCATAGGTGCTATGTTCTATTAGACAATATACAAAAATCAATTAGATACAAGTTCTCATACAGATTAATTTTACATCAGATCTATCTTTACACCTATCTTTCTAACACTGTGTTAAAGACAGTGACATAATAATAATAATAATAATAATAATAATAATAATAATGCACCCATCACCACTGATACCAGAACAATTGATATTACTAATAATAATAATAATAATAATAATAATAATAATAATAATAATAATAATAATAATAATAATAATAATAATAATAATAATAAAATATAATCAATTCTACATCTATTATAACAAAGATCCAGACATAAAAAGATTGCTGAAGGCTTTAAGAAGCTATCATTTTCGGACAACACACATTTCATTTCATTTTTTTTTCTTCCACAGAATAAATTAAAGCCAGAAACTGATGAGATTACATTTTATGAAATAAGATTAAATTTATATACTCTCTTTCCCTCTTAAAATGGGTTCATGAGTCCTAACAGTATAACATTCTTGACATTACAAGAAAGGGAATGATCTATTCAACTGTCACACTCTATCTATCTCAGCCGCCATAACAGAACCTTCGAATAAAGGGGCGGTTAATCCCCCGTCCCAATATTCCCATGAATAACAATGACCGATTTGCAGTTATCTGATATGAAGGGCCCTTGATACCCTAGAATGAGAAACAGCGAGGCATGAATTTAAACACCTTCGCCTGGTGAAGCTGAATTAGTAATAGATAAACAAGAGGTTTAAAGCCGACCAGCCAATAGGTATGCGCCTGGTTTCTACGTCGTTTATATCTGGTGGGAAAATAAGGCCTAATAAATACTTAATATTGAACACAGGTAATTACAATGTTATCATGCACACGGTTCATTCATCTTCATAATAAGAATTTCATGTTTGTAAAGCATTTATTTATATTATATATATATATATATATATATATATATATATATATATATATATATATATATATATATATATATATATATATATATATATATATATATATATATATATATATATATATATATATATATATATATATATATATATATATATATATATATACCATAAAACAGCATGTCACACTGCACCATAAACTAGTACAGAAAGGTCTCTATTAGCTGTGGTGAAAAGTATCTGCCTCTCTTTAACCTCATGCGCATGGGTTCGAATCCCAATACAGGAGGAAGAAGTTCTTCATTTAATTCGCTTTGGGATTCATGGGTTACAGCCATTATCATATCCAAAATGTGTGGGAAATCGAAAAGTCAAGAAATCATTGTGGTTCTGAATAATTCACTGATTTGTGTTAAAAGATACCAGTATATATATATATATATATATATATATATATATATATATATATATATATATATATATATATATATATATATATATATATGAAAATAAGAAGGTCCATAAAACACTATTTAAACGTTGAAACCATATATTTCAGGCACTGTTTCTGTGCCCCTGTTCACTGGTAGAATATGGACAGGTGGAAAGTTACAATGGTATATATACAAAAACATGAAGGTGTGGCTTTAGGCCTCCGATGTTATGGAGGTGGCGTTTCTTAAGAAGGAGGAGAATGACCAAATTCCTAGTGGTTTTTGGCCTCATTAGCTCCCCGTTTTGGCGATGGATCTGGCGGTCGCGTTTCTTGGGTCATCTTCTTCAGGAGGGGTTTGAGGATTAAGGTGTCGATGGCGTCCGATTTCCAATGTCCTCCTGACAGGTTCATATTGTTGATTTGATTGATGATAGCAGATTCAAGCATCTTTCTTTTGTACGGACAGCTACTCTTGAAAACCAATTCCGCCCCACTCCAGTTGATGACATGCCCTGTATTTCTGATATGTAGGAAAATTCCCGAACTCTCCGAAGCGTAACGTACTGATCTTTTGTGCTCTGTTATTCTTTGCGAGAGCGATCTACCTGTCTCGCCTACATAGATGTCATGACAATTGCTACACGGTATCTTGTAAACTCCGGTTTCTTCCTTTTTGTTATTTAAGTATACGTTAACGAGCGAACTCCCGATGGATTTGGGATAATGGAAAATGAAAGGATTATTAGAACTGAGTTGTTCGGTGGCCTTTTGGATGTTTTCATCGTATGGAAGCTTTGTTTTGTTGTTGAAATCTATTTGTCTGTTATGAGTGGGACCTCTATAGTATATTTTATTCGCCCGAAATATATGGTTTCAACGTTTAAATAGTGTTTTATGGGCCTTCTTATTTTCATATTACACTGTAGTATTACAGGAAAAGACATTCATTTTTGCCCATTATGGAACATCACAGTTTACGCCAGTTTTTCGGCTTCAACCCAGCTGTCAAGCATATCTTTAGACGGTACGAACGGCAAGTACATGGGTTACACAAGAGGAAGAATCAGAGAAATTTTCTACAAGAATGCCTACAGGAACAAGTTTCTCCCAAAATGTACGGTTTCACGCGTTGGACATCGGCGTCAGACCCATTTCCGGACTCCATCCGCACATTCCTCCAAGACAGAATACAAGCCACACACCAAGACATCTATGTGATTAGAAGAAAAATAAGTGAGCTAGCCACGTCACTTCGCCTCATGTGCAGGGATGATGGTATGTACAGATATCTTTCATATTTTGTGCTATCAGGTGCTATTGAAAACAGTGAGTCCCACTCCAGAAATCTGTGCTACAAATTAAAACCTGGTCCTGAGACTAATCTTAATTTCCTAGTGGCTTTTGATAAACATTTTGCAAAAGACAATTATGACAAGAAAGAGGCATGTCTCAAAGGCATTCTGCTAAATGTCTTGGAGCAAAATAACAAAAAAAATTCGCTCCTGAAAAGATTCCAAAATGCATTAGTTAGCTTAAGAAAAAGGGGGGATATCATCATCACAAAATCTGACAAAGACGGGAAAATAGTTCTGTTAGACAAGGAGACATACATCAATAAAGTTCAAGAACTTCTAAACGATGCGGAGACCTATGACAAATTAACGAAAGATCCCACAACAAATATTGCTGCTCAATTTAACAAATCAGTTAGAACCATAGGGGGCAATAAAAAAAGACATAGAATTACTAGAGACATTCAAGGTAATCAACCCCTCTCTCCCCTATTTTTACGGCCTCCCGAAAACACATAAAGATGGGATTCCTTTACGCCCCATAATATCTAGCAGGGGCTCTTTCATGTAGAAATTATCAAAATGGCTCGCAAACTTGTTATCACCCTTTCTAGGAACCTTCTCATCCTCCCACGTCAAACATGCAAAGGATTTCATACAAAAAATTTAATAGTTTAAACATCCCCTCAAACAACATCAAATTGCTCAACCTAGACGTCGAGTCATTATTTACTAAAGTCCCGATTGCCGACGTGTTGTCTTTTTTAGAGAGGAAGTTACAACCATATGAAGACCATTTTCCTCTTGGCATAGATAAAACTTTAAAACTTATCAACCTCTGTGTAACTAACAACGTGTTTTCTTTCAATGGTAATTTTTACAAACAAAAATTTGGCTGTAGCATGGGAAGTCCCCTATCACCCCTTCTAGCAAACTTGTACATGGAATATTTCGATTTCGAAACAGAACTTTTGTCGTCTATCAAACCCCATAATATGATCTGGCTTAGATACTAGATGATATCTTTACTTTCTGGGACAATAGCTGGGGGGACTTTAATGAATTTTTTAATAGGCTAAATTCGCTAGTTCCGACCATAAAATTTAAAACAGAATGGGAAAAGGACGGAAAACTGCCGTTCCTAGATGTACTGATCATAAGAAAACAGAACAGGTATGCATTTACAGTATATAGAAAACCCACCTTCGCTGTCTCCTACATTCATTTCTTAAGCTACCACGACGTCTCCGTAAAAATCATGGTAGGGTGCAACTTATTCCTCAGAGGACTTAGGATATGTTCAAATGAGTACCTGGATAAAGAATTTAACATGATCCGCCAACACCTAACGCAACTGCTCTATCCACCACACATTATCGAGAGGGCTATTAACAAAGCGAATAAAATATACTATAGAGGTCCCACTCATAACAGACAAATAGATTTCAACAACAAAATAAAGCTCCATACGATTAAAACATCCAAAAGGCCACCGAACAACTCAGTTCTAATAATCCTTTCATTTTCCATTATCCCAAATCCATCGGGAGTTCGCTCGTTAACGTATACTTAAATAACAAAAAGGAAGAAGCCGGAGTTTACAAGATACCGTGTAGCAATTGTCATGACATCTATGTATGCGAGACAGGTAGATCGCTCTCGCAAAGAATAACAGAGCAAAAAAGATCAGTACGTTACGCTTCGGAGAGTTCGGGAATTTTCCTACATATCAGAAATACAGGGCATGTCATTAACTGGAGTGGGGCGGAATTGGTTTTCAAGAGTAGCTGTCTGTACAAAAGAAAGATGCTGGAATCTGCTATCATCAATCAAATCAACAATATGAACCTGTCAGGAGGACATTGGAAATCGGACACCATCGACACCTTAATCCTCAAACCCCTCCTGAAGAAGATGACCCAAGAAACGCGACCGCCAGATCCATCGCCAAACGGGAGCTAATGAGGCCAAAAACCACTAGGGAATTTGGTCATTCTCCTCCTTCTTAAGAAACGCCACCTCCATAACATCGGAGGCCCAAAGCCACACCTTCATGTTTTTGTATATATACCATTGTAACTTTCCACCTGTCCATATTCTACCAGTGAACAGGGGCACAGAAACCAGTGCCCAAAATATATGGTTTCAACGTTTAAATAGTGTTTTATGGGCCTTCTTATTTTCATATTACACTGTAGTATTACAGAAAAGACAAAGACATTATATATATATATATATATATATATATATATATATATATATATATATATATATATATATATATATATATATATATATATATATATATATATATATATATATATATATATATATATATATATATATATATATATATATATATATATATATATATAATATATATATTATATACATATATATATATATATATATATATATATATATATATATATATATATATATATATATAAAATATATATATATATATATATATATATATATTATATATATTTATATATATATAAATATATATTAAAATTATTCAGAATTAAAAATATATATATATATATATATATTTATATATATATAATATATATATATATATATATATATATACATATATATTCAATATATATATACAAATGTGTACATGTAGCATATGTATCCGTTGAATCATAGCAGGAAAATATGGAACGGGTTGATTAATATATAATATAAATATTCATTGCATAAATACATATTACATCGAGGATATATATGTTTTAAATATTATATATATATACACTGTTTTAAAACTGAATCACGAAAAATATGGAGACCTCGATGAGGCTATCTCGTGTTTAAAATTCATAGGAGGGGATTACCTCGAGACGAGGCACTAGTCCTTTTTAGCAGACTGCTAAGTAAAAAGGACTATTCGAAACCTCGCAGCACTCCAGTGTTATCTTCGTGAATTTTATCTTTATTTATATATATATATATATATATATATATATATATATATATATATATATATATATATATATATATATATATATATATATATATATATATATATATATATATATATATATATATATATATATATATATATATATATATATATATAATCTTATCTTTCAACAATCTCAATAACAGAAAGATTTTATCTTGTTATTCATGTGTGCATATTATATACACACAAACATATGAATGTACACATGAATAGCAGGGCATAAGGTGAATATGCTACAGTTAACGTGACACCCTAATAATTAACCTTCTAATCTGTTCGAGACTAGACGTATTATTAAACACCTCGTGGAGAAATCTTATTCTAACTATTTCCATTGATAATAGTAACGACAGCTAATTAGGGCTCACTTATGGGATCAAGTGTTAGGAAATATATTACTCCTTTGAGAGAGAGAGAGAGAGAGAGAGAGAGAGAGAGAGAGAGAGAGAGAGAGAGAGAGAGAGAGAGAGAGAGAGATTTACTTTTTTTTTACAAACAAGTTTTTAGTTTTTATTAGTAGTTTTAATTAGTTTGTATTATGTATTATATATGTATGTATGTATGTATGTATGTATGTATGTATGTTTGTATGTATGTATTTATGTTTAAATTAGTAGTCTATATACAAATTACTTTTTCTGGAAAAGAAGTAGATACAAATTTCTCATTAATTTTAAAATAATATGGTTACATTGGAATTTTCCCATAAACAATGAAAAAATTTTTGTGAGCCTAAAAAATATAGCGTACATCAAACAGAAGTAAAAAGAATTATATTCATCTGTATCTATTTTTGAATTATTATGCAGGAAACGAATGCTTAAAAATAAAGAAAAATGTCTGCACATATTTGTATCAAAGTATACCTTCACTTTTAAACCAATTTCGCTTTAGTACCGTAAAAACACAATCTTGTTCACCCAATCTTTGATATGGTGGCAATTATCGTTGTTCACGGCGAATTTAATGTAATACATATCTGAAATCTTTTTGTTCCAGAAACGCTGTTATTTCCAATTTTTTGAAACATCTGTTTTAATTTCAGTGGTAACTTAAATTTCCCTGGCCATGTTGAAGTTGAAAAACACCTCTAAGTGAAGTTTATCATTGTTCATTTAATAGGTGTCTGAAGAATTCTTTTGTGCTTATGAGAGCCAATTTATTAAATTTAATATTTCTGAATTCACCAGACATTTGGAACCCCCCACCCAAAAAGAAAAAAAACACGCTTACCTCTTACTAAGGAATACATGTGCAAAATTGTCGACATGGATACCATTGTGAGAGGGTAAAAGACTGAAGACTACACCTACATGTAAGTATGTATGCATGTATCTTACTGTCTTTAAGCCAGCAGTCATTTCAAAATGCTATAGAGTGGTGAAATGCTGTCGTGACAAAAACTAATAAATGGAAGAAGGAAGCACGAGCATCGGAAAAAACTCCGACGTTATGAAGACTCCTGAAAGTTGATGCCACTCAAGCATTACATATACTTATAATTCATTTCCAAACAGGAAAGCTTGCCTAATAATCCCTTTAGATATTAATATCCCAATTCCATAAAAATTCCAATATATATATATATATATATATATATATATATATATATATATATATATATATATATATATATATATATATATATATATATATATATATATATATATATATATATATATATATATATATATATATATATATATATATATTACATATGTGTGTGTTTTTGCGTGCACAGGCTTCCTAATGTGAAAATATGTATACGAAGAGCTACACATGGAGTTGAATGCTAATGATGGTCTCTTGGTGCAGGAAACTAATATGTTGTTATTTGCAACATGTTTAAAAAGTTAAAAGCAAAAGTATGCCGTGTACGTGATACCGAATTCATATAGCAATGTGTAACTAAACGAAAAAGTACCTAATTAGCTCATCAACATTTAATGAAAGAGATTTGCTCACAGTTTAATTAGAGTTGCTTTTGAAAGAAGCATTGTTAATGAAAATATCTAATTACATCGAATATTGTTTTGGTGTTACCATGAATATACTAACTATATAATTAGATAACATTTAAATCATTCTAATTATTTAGTCTCAACGTTCATTATGATAATATTTATTTAGGTGATAATTAATACTTGGATATTTTAAGAAAACTATTATGTTTTAGTCGAAGTTTACTAATAATTTGTCCTCAGCATAAAAGTTCCACGAAGGTGAGGCACCTTTTAAAAAAAATCTGCAGTTAATCCTTGAGAGAAAAAGTTGAGAATAAATGTTAATTAAGAAATTGTTTTTTACGACCTGCTCCCTTAAACAGAATGTTTTCAGTAGAAATTCTCTCCTCTTAAATTTTTCTAAAGGTGAATTGGAAGAAAATCATTGTGATATTCACATCTTACCTTAAACCTTTGACAAATTCCTTTCATAAAATAGTCACCGGATTTAGAAAGTTACATTATAAGTATATCTGGTGCATTACATAATTTCCTGTTAATGGGCTTCTCGGATATGCTGAAAACGCATTAGCACACACGGGTACAGTTCTAATCATGACCTACGGCCAGTTTTTTTTTTTTTTTTTTTTTTTGTGGAGACAGGAAAGTGAGAATGAAACGGATCTTGCAGGTACCTTTGTGTACTGCAAAATTTAAATGATTTTTAGAGAATGTAAATTTTTCATGTGAAGAGAGAGAGAGAGAGAGAGAGAGAGAGAGAGAGAGAGAGAGAGAGAGAGAGAGAGAGAGAGAGAGAGAGAATTATCAGCTTCCTATAATTACCTGGGCTATTGTGATTTTCCGAGTAAAATATTAATTTGCTCCAATAGGCTTTTAACACTAGATGTTGCCCGATTCCGCTGAATCCAGAGTTACCGTCACATAAATATTTGAATGACTGCGCTACATCAGAATACGCTGTAATCCTTTACTACGTGTTGTTGTAACCCATTTTGGGAATATTGAAGTAATGGAGAAAATCGTGGGAAGTGCAGCCATTCCATATTCAGGCACTGACAGCCATACATTTCAGCATTTTCAGAAAAACGGTGCATGCATGGCGCATTTGATTTTATAATTTGTATTATGGGATAATGCAATGTTTTGAATAAAAACGGAATGTAATTCTTATCACCTACATTCTTTACTTCGTATCTAAAGCCTCAGTGAACTTACATTCAAGCTTCTTGTTAATCTTAGCAAAAGAAATTGGTGTTAAACTGAAAAACCTCTTTGGTAACGTTCACATGATAAATAGTTCTCCAATTTCAACTATCAGTTACAATAAACTATAAGAAAAATCATGGTGTTTCCCAGTTAAAATATTTGAACAACAATAATGCTCGAAGGAAAGAGACTGGCCAATATATTGAGGATGCAAAAGCCTCCATAGGCGTCTGAGACCAGAATGAATACTCTTTTTATATTGGCCTTTGATCTCCGCGAACCATGTTTGACTTGGGATCACAAAGGGTAGTTTTTCGTTACGACAGAAATATGAATTGTGGTAAAGATGCCTCCGCTTCAGTTGACAAAGTATTACCGGCCAAAAAAAGAACGTTAACGTTCGCAATACCCAATATTAGGGAAAGGCAAGTGGTAGCACAATTTTCCTATCAAAGGGCCTCATTTCCCCACGAAAATAACTTTGTAAGTCGAGCTCCGCCGTCGAAGCAATGTATAAAGCACCCGAGCAATGGAGCTTCGCCATCAAAGAGACCTGAACGGTTTGCGAGGATTAATACGCTTTCCAGAGGAAGCATGAAAGCATAATGGAAAAATAAATTGGATGTTGTCTCAACTTTACGACTTGGCTTTGTAGTTTGGTTTCCTTTTGCGCGGAATCTCGTGTTTATTTCGTGGTAATTATGTTACTGAATCAGAATTACACGCAACTTATTTTTATCTTAAAATTTCGTAGTTTCTATTTAGTCATATCTATGTCGGGCGAGAGAATTACAATTAAAATTTTACAAAAATATACAGAAAATCAAGCCTTATACCCACCAGCCCTACCCTTCCCTTTAGAAAATGATTTAGGAGAAAAGATTAGAAAAAATATCATCACAAATATATGCAGAGCTGGAAACCCTTTCCAGTGTTATATGAAACTGCAAACAGAGGATTTTGCAAAATCCCTCCAATTGTTTGCCTTCAGTGTTTTCGTTATTTAAAAAATTTCCGATCATTATTTTTCATGTGTAGAGACCAGTCTGCTGAAAAGTGGAAAACTCCAGGCAAATAAACAAAAACGAATCTATTAAAGGGAATTGGTCAAAGACTATTATTCGACAAACATTTTAAATAACGAAGTGCAAGAACTGTCTTGTGAACAGAGGCAAAAAAGAAAGGAAATTTTTTATTTGAAAATATTCATCTTTGGCTGTTTGTTTCAAGCACTAATTCTAATTTTGACGAAAAAGTTGACAAAACGAGATTTAAAATCATCAAACAATTATCTTGGATCATCCGAAAGATGATTCATTTTTATGAATATAGCCGAAATACATCTGAAGTTATTAGAAAGACGAGTAATACATTTAGACTTCTATACCATTATGCACACTTGACAAATAGTATTTAAATTACATATAAAGCGAGCTCCATTGTACATGCATATTAAGAGACAAACCAAAAGTTAACATGAAAGATAGTGTTTCAAAACAGACGTTGAGTGAACTAACCATGAAATTAAATCTCAAGTCCTATGATTTAATCTTAAGCTATTGCATGCATGTTCAGCATGTTTGCCTTGTGCATTCTGATACAATATCAAGCTACGGGTGTTTTTGTTCTAATACTCTGTGGGCTTATTTTTCGCACAGGTTTAAGATATTCTGAAAACTTACTTTTCCTAGGGAACAAAGTGTTTATGATGATGATAGTTTAAAATATCCTTTGATCTTTATTCACGCTTAAAAGTTTATTAAATATCCTCTGGAATCATTTTGAAAGCAGAAATGAAGGAACAAATTTACAAGATTTTCTTGCACAAAAAGCTATTATTAGAGAGAGAGAGTATAAACCTTGTTTTCACTATTTTTAATCATCTTCATCTGAACAAACTTGAACCAGTAAAGACCCTTCGCGAAGGTTTGGTCGCAACTGTTCTCATGGTCCTGGAAAATGTTAAAAGTTCATGATATACATGCATACATAACTAGTTAAAAAAAAATATTCACTCAAGCTTTCAACTCGTACGGTTTACAACACAAACTCAGAGGAGTAATAGAACTTGGTTCACATCTTGACATATCCTAAAGTTGCTGATGACCTAGATCCCAAATCAGCTTTCCTAAAGGCCGGCACTAACGTTCAGTTATACCTGCGCAGGCATCTGCGCGGGTATAACTGGACGTTAGTGGCGGCCTCAAGAGAAGCAATCAGGTACGTATCAGGCATCGACCGCCTCTGTCCTGTCGATGCCGATATTAATGAACTTACAAGTAATGAGATGGCAGGGAATTTGTGATTATCTTAATAATATTTATAAAGCGTTAATGACAACGGCTGCATTAACGAGAACAACGTTAATGACCCGGATGCCTGAGCTTTCGGACAAAGGCAGCCAGACGTTGTGTTATTTAACGGAGTTGGAAGAATGGGGTGTTCAATAGCACTGGAAGAAGTGGTTTTAGCTGTGTCAAATGGCTCTCAAAGGAATGCAGTTGTGCTTGGGGAAAGTATATGGACAAGTGAAGAAGGATGTATAGGTATTACGGAAGGCAAGAACGTTGTTAAAGACATGACTTATGTGAGGGAATATATATATATATATATATATATATATATATATATATATATATATATATATATATATATATATATATATATATATATATATATATATATATATATATATATAAAATATATATATATATATATATATATATATATATATATATATATATATATATATATATATATATATATATATATATATATGTGTGTGTGTGTGTGTGTGTGTGTGTGTGTGTGTGTGTCACATTAAAAATATACATAATGCTTTGAGATAATATTTCTATAAGGAAATAAACGTTGTTGAGGTGGGTAGATGGGTGTTTGAATTGGGAATCCTTTCAAAGCAAGATACATCTATTCATATACTTACAAAAGCAAAACTCTTGTCTTCTCATTATAAAAAATGATAAAAAACACAGATAATTTTCTCATTAAAATTCGTTTTTTCGGTTTCAGTTCAAAACATTATTTAAAGCTCTCTAAAATTTTTATTTCATCACGGAAAAAGTTTCCTTTCTTACCTCTACAGATCTTCATATGGCCCAGAAAGAAATCGAATTTAACAGTCAAATCGTGCAAGATTTATTGCCCCACCGGTCCAATTCCTCTACGGCTCATATGAGGCCTTTCTGATTTATTACAGGCAAGAGCAGTGTTTAATTGCAAGAAAAAAAAACTCATGGAGAAATGTGTTCATCGCTTTTTACAACTGAGAAAGATAATGTATGATTAATAAATCTACAGAATATTTTTAATCGTGTTTTTTCTTACTTTGTTTGTGAAGATTTGTGTGAATAATCCTTTCATTATCTAACAAATGTTACAAAATAAATACTCAATATTTATTTCGTGCTTATTGCAGACAATTATTAGACTGGGAGAGAGCGGTTGAACAAACCGAAATTGGAATGTTTTGCACTGAGAACTTCAACTGTAAACGTGACACATCATCATGAGAAAATGTGGGAAAACTGTGTGGTACTTTTTAACATTTCTCAGAGAATGAAAAAGATAATCCACACAAATCTTCACAAACGAAAAAAAATAAATAAAAAAATCACGAGTGACAAAATTTCATGTCTGTATCCTTCTTGATTATCATAATCCCTAACTTTACGGTTTAATATAAGTATATATACTGTATACACACACACACACACACACACACACACACACACACACATACACACACACACACACATATATATATATATATATATATATATATATATATATATATATATATATATATATATATATATATATATATATATATATATATATATATATATATATATATATAATATATGAACACATAAATATGCACATACATATGTGTGTGTGGGGGGCGGGGCCATTGCCTATGAAATGTATTTTCTATACGTCAGTGAACATATCCAGATCAGTGCAATTGATCAGAATCTTGCTTCCGGTCGCTGAAATTTAAGCATAAGAAATCAGCCAGCGCGTAACAGATGACCAGTTAACATCCAGGTAAGGGCGGCCAAATTACAGAAATGTTTTATCGCCTGAAAATCCATAAACTTGAGAGGGAAAACACGTAAGTTTTAATCACATAAAACACACCAATTACCCGAACACAGACGGGAAAAGAAATCCCCTGGAAAAGGGTGAAAATTGCAGGTAGACTTCGCCAAACAAATTTAAAAGAAAAATTGCTATGGTATAAATCCTCGAATTCATTTTGCTTCTTGTTGTAAAATGTCTGAAGTTTTTTGGTTGCACGCCGTATGAAACATAGCGTCATGGAATTAACTTTTTTTCCTTTGTTTTTTTGTTTAAAAGATTAGTGGTAATGATAAAAAAAGTTTAGAAAGGTGGCGTCCCAGCTTCCGAATAAAGAAGTATGTTAATCAAAGGAACGAACAATATATCCAGTGTGTACTTACAACAAACTAAAAATGTTAAAAATGTCGTTTCTTACTGTGTGAATTATGTGTTATGTGATTGACAAGATAATAGACAATGTTCATGCAAATAAGAAAATAATTAGTCTTCGTGTTTATTTGTTTTTTGCATATTTTGCACATTACTTGCACAAAAATATAATTCAGGTAATCCCCTTTCTTTCTCTTCTAGACAAGTATACAACAGGCTACCCTGTGGTCGTGCACGTTCACCGGGAGTCCTACCGGTGTGGCTCTGCCAGTCTCTATGACGGGTCTGTCCTGGCCGCCCTCGCTAAAGTGATTGTCGTCACCATCAATTATCGCCTGGGCATTTTAGATAAGTTCTAAGGTCTTGTATTGAAGCGTGAACGACATGTTGCGCACGACAGACTGCGCATTGTATGTCACGATTAAGATTTTAAATTCATGAAACTTAACAGCAGTGCGATTAATCATTTTGAACATTATTTACTTGAACATTATTTGCTGTTTCTTATCAGGAAGGTTACGATTCTCTTCTTGTGTAATAGTTCATGGGGACACTGGGGTAGCCACAAGACAATTGGCGAATGAGCCAGAGGCCCTGATGACACACATTAAGCAACATGAATATAAAATGGCACACAAGGGTCATTTGCAACCGACGCGTTGCCAATATTGAAAGGAAGTGAACTCTAGAATAACTTATACCTTCATTAGTCCATGACGATCCACAGTAAAAGATACCACTTTGATGCATCCTATTTATCATCTCTTAATTACCATCAAACATATTTAGATTTATGATACTTATGATACAGTTAATTAAACGGAATTAAAAATTATGAATGGGAGTGTTTGGGAACATGACTTAGTTCGTTACTATTTAAAAAAATTCAGCTTGCACAATAAAAATAACTAATTATCACTGCTTAAATTGGGGCATTGATGTATGTACGACATCCAGGGAAAGGCCTTCGCAAAAAAAAAAAAACGGAAATATTCATAACAATTTTACCCAAACACCAATCACCAATGTTTCAAAATAATTTCTGAGAAAAGCTTGTAAAAAAAAAACACTCTCAAAGAAACTTCTCCGATATACACTCGGCGAACAAAGTTGAGAGAATATGTAACAGAAATCAGGCGAATAAAAGGCCACTAACACGGTAGGCAGCCCCATATTCCGATACCGATAAGGGCGAGTGAGTGATTCACATACCGATATATATCGGTTTGTCCTCCCATCAGCTCCAGCCGCGATAACCGATAACATGAATGAAAACGTTATTAGGACGAAAAGTCGAATAAAGGGGTTGTCGTGGCTCTTGTTATCCAAGGGGAATCTGTGTCGGTATTCGTTCTCTTCAAATGAATGGAATGGGATGTATTTATAGGTTATATAAATTTCTAGTGGGTTCTCAATTTCTGAAAATTATAAGAAGGGTTTCATTTATAAAATATATATAAAAAAGTTTTCGTTGAACAGTAAGGCTTTTATACAGAAAGATAAAAAAAACTTTATGTATACATTATGTATACATACAGTAACATCATAATGGCATCAATCCTGATGGAAACAAGACACTAGATTTAAGATAATAAGCAAACAGATAACTAAAAATGCCCCATGACGAACATGGTATGATAACTTTAAACCAGTCTGAAAGAACAGCATAATATATTTATATTGCTCAGAACATACAATAATCATCGAGAATTATCAAGATAATCTACAGATGTGTGAGAACTTAAAAAACATCGATACTTTTACCATTCGAGAACAAAAGCCCAACTCAAATAATATTAATCAATAATTCTCATTGACTGGGAAACTCAAAGCGGTGACCTCCCTTGTCCCTTTTCCGACATCCATACTCCCCCACCCTTTCCCCCAAACCACCCATAAAAAAGGGTTCCCGCCAATTACAAAGAATCGTGCGACTGATTTCCTAATCCCATTTTCAGAGGATTTAATACATCCGTTTCTATTGGAATTTACCAAATTTCTGTTTTTTTTTTTTTCATTGTCTATTGCTTTCACTCTAATATTAATTCTTAAATCTCTCCTACATTTTTTACGTTCTTTACACTATAGCAAGTTTTTTTTTACTCTTGTTTTACACGAGGCCTGTGAATTAAAATTCAATTTATCAATAGTCTCTTTTTCTTGCCTTTTACTATTTGCGGCTTTTAAGAAAATATGCTTTAGTTAAAAAAATGATGACTAAAAGTTTTTAATGTTTCTGCTATATACCACACTGACATTACATTGATGAAGGCATTGACGTCTACTGCACGTAGTTTCAGTTTAAACACTATATATATATATATATATATATATATATATATATATATATATATATATATATATATATATATATATATATATATATATATATATATATATATATATATATATATATATATATATATATATATATATATATATATATATATATATATATATATATATATATATATATATATATATATATATATATATATATATATATATATATATATATATATATATATATGTGTGTGTGTGTGTGTGTGTGTGTATCTAGTATATATATGTATATATATATATATATATATATATATATATATATATATATATATATATATATATATATATATATATATATATATATATATATATATATATACATATACATATATATATATATATATATATATATATATATATATATATATATATATATATATATATATACATATACATATTGCCACGTTCGCTACTATAAAACAAGGGTTTAAGGCAACCTTAGATTGTCCACTTGAAAGTATAATTCACTAAAATATCAGAAGAGAAAATATTTACAGGAGCTATCAATGGGGGTGCGTGGCACTATTCAAATTACTGTGCTAAGATCACAATCACTAAGCAAGAGTGCCACATAAGTGCAAGCATTATAACTCTACCTTCTTAGGCTAATACATGTCACAAGTATGGGATAGGGTCCTTAGAATGTACAGGATGGGTTACAGTAAGCAAGACAGGGATCACACCGGGATTCCGAATATCTTGACCAGGTATGGCACCTGTAGTTTGCAGGGAGCTGGTACCGTTGACCTACAGGTGATTTCACAGAGAACTTTGAGTGACACTTAACTTGGAATATGTAAGCAAATAGCAAGACACTGGTATCAATAATTCACTGTATTTTAACACATATAGTTCAAGAGAACATAAAATGAACACTAGTATTCCAATATTGATAAATCAAACGACACAATCAAAATCACAAGAGTCTCTGAGGGAGAATGCAAAGGGGTATGGATATGGGAATAGGAGAACAGGTGGAAAAAATCAGGGAACGATAAAATGGTGAGGCCAAACAAACAACCTCCAATCACATTACCTTACTCTGTGGACAAGACTTGAAGGAGATCAGAGCCAGGTTCGCATAGCAGGGCATCAGTGGAAGCTGCATCATGTACAGTCCCCCACCATAGAGGAATTAGATGAAGCAGAGGGGCACTTGTGGGCTACAGAGGTATCAGCACTCAAAGAGCAAGACGGTTAGATAGGACCACCTTCAGAGTGACAGCATCAGAGAGACATCTAGTGGGGACTCGATTGGATCCCCTATTCAAACAGACTTCTCAACAGGTAGACTTCGTAAGACCACTAGCAAAGAATGGTCCATCAGAGCTTGTATTTATATAGCGAACAGCGCCTACGTTGGTCGTGTTTTAGCAGATCCCTCTTAATAGGGTCATCTATTGTCCTCGTCTTAGGTACGCCGCTAATCTTGGCAGGTATCTGGAAAGGTCACTGAAAGTTGGCTGATAAAAGGTTCAAGGGAGGTAGAGTCCAATACTGAGATACTTAGAGTGGAGAGGCGAGGATGAGTGGGAGGAGAAACAGGTGTGTGTCAGGTCAAGGCGGTGACCCTTAATGGCATGACAGATAGTTGAATGAAGGGGGGGTGTGTTCTCAGAGAGCTCTTGTGATGAGATTGGCTGGGGACTATTTAACAATATTGGAACTGTGTGAACTCTCAAATGGTTTGTGTAAATGTGCAACTAGCTACTGATTTTCCCCCAAAGTGAGGAATAATATGATCAGGTCAGGGGTTGGTAGTGACTTAGGGTACAGTAATGAATTCATCTCCTCATCTGACACCTGGGTTGTCATTATTGGAAGGGCAAGGCATGAGAAAACATCAAGTGAACTTTACAAAAACATCTAGTACTTCTTTCAGTTTATGTTAAGTTATATTGAAATATCAAGACAGGAAAAGCAAAATGCAAATGATCAAGGGACATTTGTAATAATATATATATATATATATATATATATATATATATATATATATATATATATATATATATATATATATATATATATATATATATATATATATATATATATATATATATATATATATATATATATATATATATATATATATATATATATATATATATATATATATATATATATATATATATATATATATATATATATATATATATATATATATATATATATATATATATATATATATATGTGTGTGTGTGTGTGTGTGTGTGTGTGTGTGTGTGTGTGTGTGTGTGTGTGTGTGTGTGTGTGTGTGTGTGTGTGTGTGTGTGTGCGTTAAAAAAATATCCGACCTTTATTCATAAAAAAAATACTCGTATTCAGATACAACAATCTTACACTAATCTCCATCAAAGTAGTCCACTTGGGCTGCCACACATTTCTCCCAACGGTTCTGCCACTGTCAGAAGCAGAGCTGGAAAGCCTCTTTTGAGATGGCTCGCAGCTGGTCCATCGCATCCTGCATGATGTCTTCTCTGAACTCAAATTCGGTCCCTTTCAGGGGAAAGCCAGAAGTCACACGGGGCCACGTCGGGAAAGTAGGGAGCCTGATGCAGCATTGGTGTGTTGTGTTTGGCCAGGAAAATCTGTATCAATTGTGAAGAATGGGTGGGTTGTTTATCGTGATGCAGCTGCCAATTGCCCGCTGCCCACACACAGAGAGAGAGAGAGAGAGAGAGAGAGAGAAAAGAAACATTTACACACATTCTAAACTAATTCATCGTGTCAAAAAGGCGTGCAAATCCTTTGGGACCAGATTTCAGTCCAGAGAAGACATCATGCAGAATGCGACGGACCAGCTGTGCGCCATCTCAAAAGACGTGTTCCAGCCCTGCTTCCGACAGTGGCAGAACTGTTGGGAGAAGTGTGTTACTGTGTGGCTGCCCAATAGGGGACTACTTTGAAGGAGATTAGTATAAGATTATTTAATCTGAATACGTATATTTTTTATAAATAATTTGATATATATATATATATATATATATATATATATATATATATATATATATATATATATATATATATATATATATATATATATATATATATATATAAAATGTATGTATACAGAAAGGGTCAATGGGGAGGGAAACGGTGTCTCTACTTGCACAAGCCGGATGCAACGAATGCAGAGTAGAATAGTAAAAGAAAATGTGTGAGTGATTTCCTTTGACGTAAGTAAAAAAGCGAAAGGAGCAAAAGAATTCCAAAACTTAATAGTAGAAGGAAATAAACTAAGAATTAATGTGAGAAGAATGGTGAAGTGGCCTGCCGAGTGTATAGAGGTTGTTAGTAAGGAGGACGGACCCTTTCCTCAAAACTAATGGAAAAGCGACATAAAAGTTCTTAATGAATGAGAGACTAAGAAGCCGTCATATGATGCAGAAGTACCCTATGTTTCACTAATATTCCCTTTAGTATCTCATGTGCAGATATGTACATATTATTCTGATAATTAACAAAATGAATAAAATTATTTCCTACTTTGGCAGGTTTCGAGAGCAGGGAATAAAATTCACATGTCCCGAACAAGAAAATGGAGTCAGTTTGATAGAAAGTAGACATCTGGAAGTTCGCTCTTACAGCTTCTGAATTAAAGCAAAAGCTGCTTTAGATCATAGTGAATAATTCTTTAGCATTTTAAGAAACTATTACTTGGTCCGCTGTTTCCCGAATAATGTTTCTCCAACACTTGATCGTTTCCTTTTGCACCTCTAAAAGCCACTCAAAGTTTATTGGCGCCGAACGAATGCGAGAGATTGAGCCCAGAGAGAAGTCGGCGGGTTTAAGTCTTTCCTAAAGTCTCGCCTTTTGAGAGAAATTACATTCGGTCACTTGCATCTCGCGGACTGACACCCGACGGAAATTACACTGCACTTTACGCAATTTTCATGGATGGCTTTCATAAAAATACGAAAAGTTTTTAATTATGATAAACACATCACGTTCTCTGCTATTTTGAGAGAGAGAGAGAGAGAGAGAGAGAGAGAGAGAGAGAGAGAGAGAGAGAGAGAGAGAGAGAGAGAGAGAGAGCTAAATTAAGTCTGAAATCGACGAACATAAAGAGACTTAGGAAAAGCGTTGTCATATATCTAATAAACCATGAATACTACTTTCAAGCAGTCTACGAAATCCTCCCATACCCCTTGTGTTCTTTTACGTCCCAGAATTGCTTTACTCGGTTTATTAATTATTCTCTTTCACCAACAACAGTAAAAACTAACATGTAGATGAAACTAAAGTTAGGTTATAACAGATGTAGAACTTTTTTTATGAAAAACAATGAATAACCCAACGGAATGGATAATTTCATCTTATTCTTTGGTTATTATTGAAACTGTCGATAACATAACTATACTTAATATACTTCATTTCATATAACGAACACCTTTCAGCAAACGGCTAAATGAAGTGGACAAAAGGACTCACATGATCGCGTAAAATTCTAAAAATTATTAATTACTACGCAAAATAAACAAAAACCACTCCACTTTTGTTATGCACATTTCTTGCAAAAGAATTTATGAGTGCGGATACGTAAAAAATTTTACAGGCGTACAGATTTTATGGCCTACTTATGGCTGAATTTTTGAAAATCATGAGGTAAGCATTTATTCATTATATTCTCATTTCTTCTGTGGATATAATAAATGGCTGACATACACCACCATTCATCTCAAAATAAACGTTTTTAACACGACATAGGTGATTGCATAACTTTCTTTCAATGCAGTTTAAATGTGGTAACACAGATATACAAAAAAGTGGGTGGTATCCGAGAATGTTGCAGTACATACCCCACCCCCACCCCGGCAGTCTACCATCAAAAATATGGGGTTAGGGGTGGTAGGAAGCAAGAGAGAATCGTACTCCGAATGTGTCCCGATTGTCAATCATTGATTTTATCTTGCATCATGGAGCCATTAAAAGGCGAAAACATCGACATCAATGTCGATTCTATCTTGGTATGACAGTGGATCTTAAAGACCAATTTGTCTACGCCTTCCTCTCCAAGGAGATAGGGGAAAATAATTCAGTATTTTAAATGGAGTGATGAACATTGCAGTTAAATGGGGGAGGTATCTTCAGTTTTGCAAGTAGATGCAATTTTGTATCACTTTCAAAATATTTTTTTCCTTGCTATTTTTCATTAATTGCAGAGGAATGCTGTCAGAAGTTTTTTGTTCTTTATATATGCGGCAAACTCATTAATTTACTCCATAATCTACAACTACTGAACGTTTCAATGATTCTTTTCACCATCGCTTAAGAATACCAGTTCTAACGGCACATATTTTTGTAAATTTCCAAAGTTGAATTGTTAGGTTCAACCCCATTCTGAATGCAATTGTGTAAAGGCCCTTATTAAATTTTTTCCCTAATGGAATCGCACCATTCTTTCTTTTCGTCGACACTCAGCGCCCATACTACATCACAAGTACCTCATTATCATAATCCGTTACGGTGGTCGAGTTCCGTGACGCATTACAGAAACTAGAGCGAATATAAGATATGGGCTGCTCTTCTTAGGACGGGAACGAAACGGCTGTGGCGAATCTGTTATTTTATTTATTTACTTTTTATTTTCTTTTTATTTTTTTACCCTAATGCGACAGCTATTAATCCCTACGTAAAAGAGTTCCATGCGAATTTGGCCTAATACTTTAAAATTATGTCTGTTTTTGTATTTGTTTGTCTTTTTTAAAACATAAGGTACCGGCTTTCAGGAAGGATGACAGGCAGTATGTAGGTAGTTTCGTCTAGTATGTTACCTCATCTTAATCCCGTGCCAAACAGCCAAGAAAATGCTTTTTGTAATGAATATAATCTAGATTTTTTTTTTTTTTTTTTTTTTTTTTTTTATCCCCAAGTTGAAGCAAAGCCAAAACACAAAGAAGGTAAAAGTTTTGAAACAAATCACCTATTACACGCATCAGATCTCAGTAGCCCAGAGCTAGCGAATCTTTCGTAAAAGTAATATACATATATAACGAATAACGATTCGGTTCTCAAAGTTATCACGAAATGTTATTGTTGGAAAGCTGTTTCTTACTGTAATCAAGAAAATTGCTGCGATTTAACGAGCTTTAAATGTGACAGAAAAGCATTAGGAACCAAAATAGCACTTTTTTGTTTTATATTTGCCATCAACTGTCTGCACCACGGACGAGGAAAACTCTTGCACCGTCTGTTGGATGCTTTAGTGGAAATGTATTCGTACTAGAAAGCTCTTATTTGGCAAAAGAAATAAGCATAAAAATACATAGACTTTTATTTTCAATTTCCATTTACAGTTTTTAAATATTTTTTTTTTTGAAAAATATTAAGGGTACTTACACTTGTGTACTATTTTAAATTAGTATCCTGTATCCAATTACCAACAAAACTGATATATGTTTAAATTTGGTTGATTATTGTTTCCATTTCAATTTCTTCCCGATAAAGCTAAAATCTCCAGCAGTAAGATAAAAAAACTGCTTTTCTCATTGTAGTGTAATTTCAACCGAAATTTTCAACATCCTTTGTAACAACAACCATAATAAAAAAGCAAACGTAGTTCATTAAAAGATACCAAGAGGCATCTCCACTGCGACTATAACTGCGGATAACGACGCGTTCTTATTACATGTACCGTAATATGAAAAGCCCTATAGATCTTGTAGTCCACCTCATTTATTCCATGGGGATAAAACTGATTAATAACACAAGGCGATTAAGGATTTTACTAATGCGGAATATTCAAATATTTTTTTCTATCAACATTGATTTTTTACAGCGGACCATGAGGAAGTTACACTAATGGACCTTTTCAGGCCAAACCTTTACAAAACGACAAAAAAAAAATCAGAAAAACTTAAAAAAAGGAAGAACAGTTGGGTTTACAAGGAAGAAACCAATAAAGGAATAAAAGAGTGCTGAGTCAAGAAAACGAGAGCGTGGAGAGGATCTCAAAGTGCAATGCAAATCTGGGAAGATGTTGCCTGGAGGGTGTAACAAGGACGCCTGATATGGGGAGGAATTCTATCCTTGATCTCAATGAACAGCGACCGAAATAGTACTGTAGAAAAAAAAGAGATGTCCTTCCTTCTTAATGCTCGTTTTTGAACCATTCCTCATCACTGGTCTGACAATAGTGAGGCAGATTTTTTTTTCAGAGCTCTTATACAACTTCCAACCTCAGGATCAAACCCTCCCTCTTGTTCACTGATCAAATGATGAAATACTACAAATATGGCAAAAATAGGGTGAATTAGTTTAACGGCAAGCTTTCATTAATGGGATGAAACCACGGGAAATACCAAACACTCCCTCAGTGATCACTGGCTTTCATTCGCTCTCGAATTAGTTAACATTCAAATTCTCGAACAAACCTCGTTTGCATTCACTCCCAACAACTTCCCTCGTTGCAGACAAAGGAAGAATCTCATCAGCAACAAAAGCAGTAATATAATTTCAATATATTTCAACTACTTAGTTCCCACTGGGAAAATAGTTTCAGCATCACATACTGATTGCATAAGGAAATCATCGTCACAATTCCTTGGAGACTCTTCTCTTTGTATGCATGCTTTGTGTAGAGAAAAAAATACAATGCTCATTTAGAATCAACGCAGGAAATACCAATAAACACCATTCGTTTTGTTAAAACTAAGGAGGAAAATAGAAGCCTTCATAAAAATGATTGTTACATAAACGCGTTTCCTTAGTTGATTATATAAAACTTCTGGTATTTAATGAGGAATAAAGCTCATAAATAACGACTTTTATTTGTCAGTAAAGCATACCTCAATACTTATTTGAAAATGAACTGACCATTCACCTCACAGAGCGCCACTCGATGATATATGCAGAAAATCATAACAACTTTTCTAAATCAAATAATTCTGATGAAGTCCATTATTCTCGGTTAATGATTTCGCAACTGGCGATATTGTTCCAATATTTCACTCGATCACTCGAAAAGGCCTTGGCTGCGTTGTGAGTTATCGGAGAAGGAATAATATGCCTCAGGATCCATTAACCGGTTGCAAAATTGATCTAGAAATAATGAGCATTACATGAAGCAGCCTAGTTCTCTGAAACGAGGAGACAGTTTTGCAACAGTTTTCTTTCAATTGTATCGTAATATCGGAGAAGCGATATTATAATCTGGCACTTCAATATTATTAATAATAATAATACTACTTTCTTCTCGGATATGACACATGAGCACATATATTATCATTCATGAATTGTGAGACTAGTTAACACACAAATTAACGGTACAATAGATAAAATTGAATTGGAATTTAGTGCAACAAAGAGCATAGGCACAACTAAACATATATTTTTAAAAATACATACACAGTTAAAAACCTATAAATATTTCAATATCCTGAATCTGTCTCTCTTTAAACCTAAATGTACGGCGGAGAATAACTCGCACCCTTTACAGAAAATGATGGAGGAAGCATCACAGGCAAATTTTTTTAAGGTAAACAATTGCTGTTTGCTTCTCCATCCACTCTTCCTGATCCATGTGTAAACTGAACTGTGAGGATGAGCCCCAACGTCAGTCTAAAAAGGACATATGAGACGCTCAGTTCCGTTCTATCTCAGGTACATAATAAGTGAACGTGATAAGTATATAGCCTGTTTCCTGTGTTAATGTCTTTTTTTTTAAATACCGACATTATAATGAACAGACTAAATTTTAATTCAAAATTTCGTGATTATTAGGGTAGAATTTTTTTTTACTACTGTGCTGTTTCCTACTAGTTATTACTAATATTTCTTTTATCAACTACTAGTGAATGCCAAAGTTAGGACTTAGCCTCTCCTTCCTCCCCATTTTTACAGAGCAACAGCATCAAGATAATAAAACAGTTCTAAACAAAATAAGGCATTTGTAGCAAATGGAAATGAAAAGCAAGTTTAATAAAAAAGCAAAGGAAAACTTTAACGACAGGCCTGAAATTTTCCAGTGGAAGAGTTTTTGGGTAATTGTCAGAATAACAGTATTAAATACATGCCGCTGATTAACTATTTACTGAAAACCTCTTCTCGTCAGGATTAAACGTTCATTAAAAAATAAAGTTATCTGAGGACAAAGTATGAAATTTCCGCTGTATTAAATGTCCACTGACCTTAAGGAGATCCACCTAGTTTAATTACTTTTTATAATCATACCATTAATAGTTTACTGTAGGAAGATTTCTACATCGTTGATATCTTATTATTATTTTTTGCTCACTACTTTTTTTCACTTTTAGATTATGGCCTTTTTTTATCTTGTCTTTCTCACTCCTTTGTTTCTCCTATATTACCTAGATAAGGACACTAGTTTTCTCTCCAGATGCCGTTAATTATATCATTTATCAAAAGTGTCTTCTGTATTTCTACTCCTCAGAAACTCAAGACAAAATGTGGCGCACATAATCTCTGACAATAATTTAGCCTCGCTGTAATGAACTTCAGAATTATGGCACCCAATCCTTCAACGGCAACTTTCTGTTAAGGCTCCGCTAGTCGTTAGTAAGGGCGATCAGTTTCGTCCCAACAGTGGAACGAACGGTGCTCGATTGCTGACTCAATCTCTCTACCGCTCCTGGCATCGCTCGAACATGGCGTTCCTATTAATTTCCTGGAACGAATATGACCGGGTTTTAGACTCAATTCCTAATCCACCCCCGTTCCTTGACGGACGTGGTTTGAAATGAGTCGAAATTTACACGGTATTTTCAAGGATCCAGAATGAAGGGTTAAAAGCAGTTCTCGGGTTGCATAAGGAAAAACTAAACAGAAACGGAACTCAATTATAAGGTTTCAATGTACAATGCAAATCCTGAAATTGAAAGAACGACGGCAAATATGTCGATGAATATGTGTACCTTTCATTCATTCTCATTTTCATTCAGTCCTTCTCATTCGCTTGACTGATAGTGCCGAAGTTTAAACCTAGAGCTTGAGATGCAGTAACGTGATCCGAGTCATTAACAATTGTCTGCAACTTTCGCAGGATACGAGTGTGTTACATAATGAAATCAATCACACTGCTAGGAGCTTCAAACCAGTACAATAACATTTGCACGGGATTGCACCATCCAGTTACCAGACTATTATACGAACAATGCCCAAAAGCGACACTCCAGATATCAATTGTGTGAACAAACATGCCAAGTGGTGTCTGTTACCATTATGAAGAAGTGGTCCTGCAAACGGCTTGAGGGACAAGTCAAAAACACTGAACTCCAGAGTACTGATGCTACAGTACTAGTGCCTCTCGCAGTTCACTTCAGAATGATTGTAGTATCTACCTTCATCTATTATTAGCCATAACAGTTTTTATTCATGTTTATTTCTCTGAGTGATGATACAGCTAACAGCGGTTTTTACACGTCCAGAGTCTCTCTCTCTCTCTCTCTCTCTCTCTCTCTCTCTCTCTCTCTCTCTCTCTCTCTCTCTCTCAAATATTCAGCAACGGCTAAATTTGATTGCTTCACTCTCATGCATGAAACCCAGAAAATACAATTATGTCTCAGAGCTGAGAGCTCCCTTCATCCCTTGGAAAAATATTGCAAAGAAGA
>NC_089748.1:61380935-61388435 GCF_040412425.1 Macrobrachium rosenbergii
CTAGCTATAACGGAGGGCGGAAGTTTCTGTATAATGAAACAGGAGGCAGGGATGGAATGTACATAATATTCCAACTCCAGAAAGCATCACAATTATTCTCGCAGTTCGCAGCAAAATTATCACATGACGAAATACCTGGGTTGTCAGCAGATGTCATTTGTATGCGTTCATTATTATTCAAGTGGCGCTTCTAACACAACAGCATATTTTCATATTGCAGAAGAGTCATTGATCTCCTGTTCTTTGTTAATGGAAGCGTTGCCGTTGTTATAAATTACTGTTGCAGTCTATTGCTAATTAAATGTTACGAAACTGTGACATACCTACTCAATAAAAGTGAGCGTCAAAGGCACGATGAACAATTAACGCAAGTGCGTGTAAGCCCTGGAACACTGTAAAACTGTTTAATCTGATGAACACGATGCACTCCTGAAGGCGGGAATAAAAAAGAACGCTGCGCCCTCATAGAATTATCAGCACAAGAGAATGAAAGCATCCATTGAAAAGACTTTCAAAGAGGTACTTTCAAAGAGGTTTATCAGGAGAAAAATTTTTCTTATTATATTTCCACACGGTGTTAGAAAAATGTAGCTTATAAAGCTGGCATCCATCCGAATACACCTGTGATTATTATTTACTAAAAGAATACGGTGCTAAAAGATAATTTAAAAGATAACTGCGTGACTGATACCACACATAGAACTTGGAAATCACATGAATGAGATGGGGACCCTTGTATTGATCTGTTTATTTACATATCGAAGAAGCAGCAAATATGTGTCACTGCACAAATATGTATGTATGTATGTATGTACTTTCATAGAGGTACTTTCACAGGTTTATCATATAGAATAATTTATATATATTATATATACATATATATATATATATATATATATATATATATATATATATATATATATATATATATATATATGTCAAAAAAGATAATGTGTGTGTGTAATTCGCTGTGTGTTTGTGTATATATATATATATATATATATATATATATATATATATATATATATATATATATATATATTTATTTATATATATATAGCAGCAAATATATATATGCACACATAAATACACATATTATACATACATATATATATATATATATATATATATATATATATATATATATATATATATATATATATATATATATATATATATATATATATATATATATACTGTACAGTATGTATACATATGTCAAAAACATAAAATCCGTACTTTCTACTTCGCTCCCTTCTTTCCTTATTGCTACAATAAAGGAAATATATAATTTTTGCTCTAACACACCCGTCATAAGATTTTGCATTTTAAATTTTTCCTGCAAGCCAAGTATGTAAAAAATATTCCGTGCACTAAACCTTTCAAAATCAAAAGTATATTTATTATCACACTTGCCGATGGAATGTGTTTTGGATGTCTCGTTCAATGTCCTTTCTAAGACTGGCTGATTAATTATGCACACTGGCGCCACGTCAGATGAATGAAATGATAAGTATTTGGATGAAATGAATTATATTCGGATGGTCAAGAAAATAAAAATGAGATAAATCTGATTAAAATTGAGCTTTATGAGTTGAGTATATATATATATATATATATATATATATATATATATATATATATATATATATATATATATATATATATATATATATATATATATATATATATATATATATATGTGTGTGTGTGTGTGTGTGTGTGTGTGTGTGTGTGTGTGTGTGTGTGTGCGCGCGTGTGTGTATGTATGTCTGTCTGTGCATGTATGTGTGTGTGTGTGTAAGGTAAACAGAGAGGACTGACATGATAATGAACATGGAACTTATTCATCATGTTAATTAAGTCACTGCTATTTATTCAGGATTTTTTCATTTGTTTATAAATTAACTTTCACTGGTTTTTCCCTGGACTAAGGAATACTTTTCTTGCTTTGCACAAGCATGTCAAATAATCCATTATTTTTTACAGATACAACTAAAGAAATTAGATTATAAGAGTGAGTCCGCTCTTGAAGTTTTTTCTAGTTCAAAGTTAAGATTTACAACAAATAGTTTTACTTAATATTTATTGATGTAAACAACATTAGTTACAGCATCTTGCATCCATACTGAGATAAGATATTTCAAGACTTACGTATGTATAATACTACTATTAAGAAAACAAAGCAATGCATAAACAAAAGTTTTCTCCTTATAAATCTGAAGGTTAATGAAAATGACAACAACGAGAAAAAAGTTAAACCACAAGAGGATGAAGATGATGTTCCACATGAAGGCAAGACTAACAATCACGCATCTTACCGTTGATTTTATCATCAATGAAAAGAAATTTCCAAATCGTTTTCACGGTTCTTGTATTTCCGCGCATGCGTAAGAATAATCAAAATGGAAGAAGAAGGAGAATCGGGAGGAGACAGCGCTCAAGTGGAAAGCTTTTACGCACCCTTACCTCTGCCTCGGTGCTCCCTTCTCTTCCGTCGACCCTGATGTGGGTCCTGTTCCCAAATCATAGTACCATGAATCCCCTCTAAACAACTATTCTGTCCCCTCGTGCCATCATGAGGCCCTCCTGGGAGGGAGAGGGGTGGTTATAAAAATAATACGAGAACTGATGCTAGATGCATTGGTTAATGCGTTGTTTTTCTCTAAAAGTTACTCTACCCGTCTTGATTTTTTTTACGCTTCTGTTCAGAATTTGAAACCCAGTCTCAAATACCATTCGCTTTTCTGAATAATTTTTTGTCCGCGCTTATGACTTTTAGTTCCTTGCCTGCCTTGAGCTTTTTGTCCCTCTTAACTATAGTTTTGGATAATGTTATGATATCGCACTTTTAGATTCTATAGTACACAATAACTTTCTGCCATTTCTAAGATGACTACTTTTCTCTTATTGCATCCGTTACTTCAAAAGTAACAAGCCTCCGTTGCTGTGTGTTATTGCTGTTAGGTGGTACCAGTTACGTGTCGTCAATCGTCGATTGTGACACACTGCGATAATATATAGTCATTCAGCATAGTGAAGCAATGCGCTTTACCTGTCTTCTCTCTGTGCAGTTAATCACATTATCTTTCAGAGCTGTTTAACCGCGCCTGCGCAAAAAAAAAAAAAAAAAAAAAAACTAATATTACCCTATGAAGCCAATGTCACCATGACATTGCCATTTCATAACCACTGGACAGCTACCACTTCTGGTAGGTATGTACAATATTAATCCAACGATCTAATGGCCATAAAACTAAACATAGAGCTACTAAAACAAGACTTGGTGCACTTTGCCCACCTTCATACTCTAGGAACTGGTAACGCAACAAGATTTCGGACAGTCTGTCAGGAAAAAAAAAATAACGAATATAATGGGTGTATCGTGTTATTCTGTAACTAACAAATGTACTGAACGACTGATCCAGACCACCAAACAAGCGGAGATGTCAAAATACTTTCGTTGCCCATGCTCTATAAATGTTTACTTAGATTTTGGATACTCAGCGGGTAACCGTAAACAGATAAAAAATTTGTTGCAAAATAGTCACACTTTCCTATTGCTGTTCCTTCGGGTACAAAGAAAGCAAGGCTCGAGTGAATGGAATATAGAGTTTAGGCCAAAAGCCAAGCGCTGGTCATTCAGCGCTGGGAAGGAAAATGAGAGTATATAGGTCCGATAGGTGTAACAGGAGGAATAGTAAGATGGAAGAGAGATAACATGAATGGAGGTACAGTGAAAGGAATGAAAGGGGCTGCAGCTAGGGGCTGAAGGGACGCGGCAAAGAACCTTTAGTAATGCCTACAGTGCACCCGGTGAGGTGCACTGACGTGGAGCAAGGCTAGAAACAATCCGAATCTAAATTAAAGTGATATGAACATAGCCCCTACCCCCACACTACCTAGATGGGGTAAATGGGGTAAGGTACAGAGTAGGCATCCTTTGCTACACACCATATCCTGGGCCTATGAGAAGAAAATGACCCTTGCTGGATTTTAGTGATTACAACCAATGTAAATGGTACTTGCACTGTCTATGTAAGGTTTCCTCAGGGAACCTGCCATATTGTCAGATTGATAAACTGTGTCCTCCTATGGAAGGAATAAAACAAAATCATTCCAACACTTCAAGAATACCGGAAATACTAAGATAATTACGATGTCAAGGACAGAATCTTCGCGTGCATAACAAGGGAAAATAACTGAAAAATATCTAATGGAGTTTGCTATGGAAACATTTGTTTCGCTAACTCCCATCTGGTGAAAAAGTCATAAGTTTGTACCATATACAGACAAGTGTTTTAAGCACGAAAACAGCGCCCCTCCTGTTATATCAATCTGAAAACCACCAAAAATAATGAACTGCCGTTATTGGGTGAAGTACTGGACTTCCGTCGTTGCCCTTCGTTCAAATGCGTTTCAGTACTCATCGCTTGCTTCGACAAATTTCCAGTGAGTAAAACAAACATCAGCAATGCGTCGTCAACCGTCAACTAAGACTCTGCAATAACTGTTTGTCAAAGTGAATCACCCCCGCAGGAGGTTAGTGCCGTCAGTGCACCTCATGCTGTGCACTGTAGGCATTACTTAAGATTCTTTGCAACGTCTCCTCGGCCCCTAGCTGCAACCCCTTTCGTTCCTTTTACTGTACCTCCTTTCATATTCTCTTTCTTCCATCTTACTCTCCACCTCCTCATAATAACTGATTCATAGTGCATTCCTTTCACTGTACCTCCATTCATATTATCTCTCTTCCATCTTACTATTCCTCCTGTTACACCTATCGGACCTATGTACTCTCATTTTCCTTTCCAGCGCTGAATGACCAGTGCTTGGTTTTTGGCCTAAACTCTATATTCCATTCACTCGAGTCTTGCTTTCTTTGTACCCGAAGAGAGAGCAATAGGAAAGTGTGTTTATCTTTCTCCTTTTACTCTTTTCAAACCTTTTACTGTCAATTTTGTAATCAATTCAATTCAATATGAATCACTGTTCCCAATTATATTACATCTCCGTCCTTCCTTGCCTTTTTGTAAATAACAATAAAATGTTTAGACTGTCGAAACGCGAAAAAAACAAGACTACAATTATTGTTTTATCTTTTTCTACATCAAATACAACGTATTGAATTAAAATGAGAAAAAATTACATTTTGGTTTTGAATCAAATGGCAAATTGTATTTCTCCGTCCTAACAGGCATAAAAAGATACTGATAAATAATGCTTATAAACACAGTACCAATTATTTAGCATTCAATTGAGAAATCAAAAAAATAATTTTGATTCAAAGCAATACATCCACAATGTTTAGGAACTTCAGAAACTCGTGGGTATCGAAACAAACTACAAACTGATATAAAAAAACAAGACTACTGAAAATAAGAATAGAAGTATATACGTTTTATCTTTTCCAGTACTCATCATATAGCAGGGAAATGAAAGTCAGAAAAGGCCGAAAAAAACGTATTGAATTAAAATGAAAATAAAAAAAATGTAGTGTGTCGTTATAACCAAGAGTTGGATGACTGTTAAAAGGATTAAGGACCACTGCACTAACAAATACACGCAAATGTCGACGACAGATAACGAGCAAATAGTACAAAGGATCACGTGATCACGTAGAGAAACAAGAGAAATTAACATTGCTAGTATAAACAGCCATGGAACGAAGCTGGGGAAGGCTGATGAACTTCAATCAAATTACAAAGAATCACGTATAAGTAGATGACAGGAGACAACAAACATACGTAAGACGAAAGATGAAAGATAATGACAGCTATTGGGACGATTGCAGGGCTTCAAGCAAGATGATGAGAAATCAAGGCGTGGGCGCCTTAATAGGCATTTATGTAATCCTCTCTAAGCCTTTTAGATCCCTCTAGGGGTGGGAACACGTCGAGTTAATATTCATAAGAACCGAGGAGATGTAAGGCATTTATGATGAATGCGAGACTTTACAAAGACAATATTTCATTATGATAGACAAGCTGCGTGGGTATCGTGAAACAGTGAAAAAATCATACAAATCTGATATAAAAAATTAACATTCATGACACACTTAGAGTGCTGATATAAAATAAATTCCCCTCGAAGCCAACTGCTTTAATGAATTAGTACGTTTTCGGCTAAAGAAACGTGGTTTCATTTATCCTGTCTTTTTCTGACCTACTAAGGTAGACTGCCATTAGGAGTTTATTGCATGAAGCAAAGGGATTTGTTACATAATAAGAGAAATTCTACTCAAATTTTTGAAACTGCGTTATAACAGAGAAAAGATACGTGAATTATGGGTTGCAACCTTTTTCAGATGAGGTGATTATGATAGAACCACATCATTTTGAAAACTGTAAAGCAGTCCTATTAGTTAGACTCAATCTAAATCCCCCATAAACTTTAGATTGCTTGCACAGAAGATTCTCAAATATAACTTGCATAACTTATTAGGAAGTTATTAGCATTCATCAACTTTCTACTTTATACATATAAACAATTATATAATTACACAATTAAACAAGTTGAATTTGTCCTTCTAATAAATAATACATTAGTAAAAAATAAATTTAATGAAAAATTTTGACACCAAAATTCAATATTTTGCAATTTTTTGTATAGCTACAGATACTAACAAGACAAATAAGTTCCACTGTACAATAATTTCAAATAACGCCATCATAATAAGATATTTACCACGGCTACGAGAGAATTTTTAATAAGTTGTCAAACGCCAAAGCTCATACTCGAGTCGATATTGGTACGGGTAATAAAGTTATGTCGTACAGAAGTGAGCCATTTTAGAGAAAGAATAACAAAACTTGTGTCTTTTAGGTCTAAGGAATTTTACAGTGGAAAAAAACTTGTCAAGTGACAAAACTATTTTAATAATACACACACAAAAAGTATATATATATATATACATATATACATATATATATATATATATATATATATATATATATATATATATATATATATATATATATATATATATATATATATATATATATATATTATATATATATATATATATATATATATATATATATATTATATATATATATATATATATATATATATATATATATATATATATATATATATATATATATATATATATATATATATATATATATATATATATATATATATATATATATATATATATATCTCCTGATGAAATAAAAAATTTCAGTTTTACCTTTCATTTTCAAGCTTCACTCCAATTTTCTCACTGGGTTTGGTGGGAGGCAATTAGGTTGACGCAGATGAAGGATTTGTTACATAATAACAAATCGGACAGAAGACAGAAAAACTGCCGTTATTATTTTCATATCAGTTCTATTCTTACAGAATATCAATTACCAGCCTCCACCAATTCAATTTTCATGTAAATAATATCAACAATAACAATAATAATACAAAAGTGTAAAAAACGATAAGAAAGAATATAAATCTAAATAATCACCGAAGTTATAACACATGGACGTGATTACAGCAATACTG
>NC_089748.1:61393435-61400537 GCF_040412425.1 Macrobrachium rosenbergii
CCATGGAATGTGGGGTTTCATTCCTTTCTGATATAGTTACATAATAATAACTCTTGCTGGTTTAGGGTCTGATTGCTATCCCCAAATATACGATGATGTAATCAGTGAATGAGGGTTTTATGAGAGCAACGTTAACATAATGTTATTACTTTCTTATTTCCAATGACAATATGTCCATACCTAAATTCAAATACAATTGTGATAACATACCGACAAGTGAAATCGAAGTCATACAATTCAGTGCACAGGAGCTCTATCACAGAGAGAGAGAGAGAGAGAGAGAGAGAGAGAGAGAGAGAGAGAGAGAGAGAGAGAGAGAGAGTTGCCATATATACGTTCTTCATCTCGCACCCGGGAAGGAATATTCAGCAGTAATCTTATGGCTTTCTATTCAAATTGAACTCGCTGCAGTGACAGGAAAATAAGCAGCAACATTTTCATATCGTAAGCAGTGTCACACTGGCTCTTCTTATCACATTTACTTATATTAATTTTCATAAACCTCAGCCATATAGGGCAATGTTCTCAGAAAGGGAGATATTACTTTTTGCACTCCATTTATATTTTTCTGATTAAACCTTAAGACTTAAATTTGGGTGTGCACTGTGTCGTCTTTAATTTCTTTGGAAATATTTTGACGTCACATACCAGGAATATGTGTCAAATGAGAATAAAGAGGGCTGTGAAACACTGGATTCAATTCAGGTTTACATTAATTTCCATCCTCGGATATAGTTCTGAAATATTTTCTCCTTGTTATTTTGTACAGATATTTTTTTTACATATTCCTAAGCAAATCTTTGGACTTCCACTGTAGCCACAATCTTGCCGGATTGGACCATGCTTGGAACAAGTTTGTATCTACACTGCGAACGGAAATTTTTAAAAGTTTTTGTTACTTCTCATCCAGTAGTTCTAGAGGACAAAGATTTTTAGATGACAACACCCAACCTTTACCATTTCTTAATCGTCTCCCTTTGTAAGGGAGCATGGCCTCCCATTTGAACAACCTTGGATCCCTTTTACCCATGTATATTTTGTGCAAGTTTCATTGAACTGACCCTCTGGTCCAAGGGAAGAAATCGAAAAAGTGAAAGGTTTATGGACAAGCTTCCATTACAGAAGTTCATTGGTGTTTTCAAACTAAGATAAACTAACTATTCCTCTGCGGCTATCCAATCATTTGCTGTCTTTCCGATGTGAAAAAAAAAAAAATAAAAATCCGGCAATTGCTACTACTTGCTTCGTACAAGGCTGGAACTTTGAAACACATTTGTAAATTAATTAGATAAGAACGCATGTACGACACATATTTACTTCAGTTCATTAAGTCACTCATCCAAAGCTATGCCCATTATTACAGACATTCGCCTTCAGTGGCTACGGTAATGAAGCAAAAATGTAAATAGCATAGACGACAAAAATGAAGTATCATCCAATTAGTAATCTCTCGACCTGCTAAAAAAGTGTATCCTGCCATTCATTATTCCATCCATTGAATGTTGAAATTGTGGTCTAAAGTATGTCTCTGGGTTCCGCTCATTACACTGGGTCACTGGTGATCTTGATAACTTACGGTTCATTATAGGAAATGAGAATCAACTAACATAGATCACGAACAAAAATTCCTCCTGTCTCTTTCCCTCTCATTTGTGACCTGCCGAAATAGAAATATGGATATTCTTTTCTGGTTATCTCCGTTCCCTGATTCCTCTGTTGCAACTCTGGCAAACTTTACATTCACGGAAATGAAACCATTAATGAGAACCTTTTACAAGATGCTTTTCATTAATGTCTTACGAAATTAATAAAATGATGTCCGAGAGAGAGAGAGAGAGAGAGAATCAATCAATCTTGGATTTACATTTGGCAAATGACCTGAGCTTATGACCGGTTTCTGAAATAACATCCAACATATAAAGTGAAGACAACCAGTTCATTAAAGTTTTAGGAACACCCTTCTCCACCCTCTCTCTCTCTCTCTCTCTCTCTCTCTCTCTCTCTCTCTCTCTCTCTCTCTCTCTCTCTCTCTCTCTTCACTATAGCTGTTACAGGCATTTATAGAATATCAGGAAAATTTTTATGGCATAGCTTCTTGACTTTGCTCTGCCGTTTCCTGCTTACAATGGCAACACCGCACAGTATAACCGTTTCTGTAATTTTCGGTTAACTCATAAACTATCAGAATTCGGAAGACTAATTTCAAGTGCTATTGCACAAAGACAAAATATTATTCGTTATTTTCATACGAATACTAAGTCGCACTTGTGTTTGCATATAAATAAAACATGGGGTTCATTTAGAATGACAATGAACTTTTGCCTTTTAGCATAATAAGAGGGTTACTTACAAAAATCATTTTCTAAGTAAGTCTTGCACCAGTGAAATGTCCCAAAAGTCTGTCATAAAATCACGACGTACATTTAATTTGCTCCTCGCGAAAATTTGAGATGTAACATAATAAATACCTTGTTCTTTCGAGATCCCTACATGAAACTAAACAAGTAAAAAATGCACCAAAGTTTCTTTGGCGCAATCGAGTTTTCTGTACAGCAATAATGCTATAGGAAACTCTAAGCCACGGCCCATTAAACTCTCAGCCGGCCGTGGTGGCCTGTCCTATAGCGTTGCCAGACACACGATCATGGCTAAATTTAACCTTAAATAAAATAAAAACTACTGAAGCTAGAGGAATGCAATTTGGAATGTTTGATGATTGCAGGGTGGATGATCAACACACTAATTTGCAGCCCTCTAGCCTCAGTAGTTTTTAAGATCTGAGAGCGGACAGAATAAGTGCGGATGGACAGACAAATAGCCATCTCAATAGTTTTCTTTTACAAAAAATTAAAATCTTGACTGCAGCGCAATGTACGTCGACGGTAAGAGAAGAAAGATATATTTACACAGACGAGGATTTGGTCAGCAAAAGCCCAGCCTCAAATCAACAATGACTACTGCAGACGCCAACCTTTATTAATTTCCGATTTCAGTTTCATTTTCGGAATTTTATCGGAAAGTGGGACGTGCTCTGAATTAACGTTATTAAGCTCACGTTATCAGGTAATAACGTCCGAATGACTCTGAACCGAAACGATGCCCATAATCAAAATATTCACAGTTAATTAAAGCAAATGTAAAGTTGTGTTGCTGATATATATTTGTATATATATATAAAATTATATATATATATGTATATATATATATATATATATATATATATATATATATATATATATATATATATATATATATATATATATATATATATATATATATATAATTTAATATTGCATTATATTGAATTTTTGTCACATATGTTAAGCCTTGGTTGACTTTGGTCAGCAGTGGAGAACTATGTGCTGGTCTGTCTGTGTACTTCCATGGCAAATGCATTGTGTCTAGGTTGGAAGTTTGCTCAGTTGGACACAAAGAGATATTTGATCATGATCCAAGCACATGGAGACAGTGTGATTTTCGAACATTGAACCGATGCCGCCGGAAGTGTCCAGGTTCCGGTGATTTATGTGCAGTGTGTGTGTGTGTGTGCGATGTCCCATAGTATATTATCAGAAGAACAGACACTGACGTGGGAGTCTGCTTCGATCTTGGGTGGTTGATGTGCTTTTATCCTGGTGTAGTGTTTAAAAAAACCACCACCATGAAGATACATTATTCATGACAATAGAAAAGTAAGTAAGATTGCCCAGTGACACATATCTTTTTCCAAACTTTAGAGGGAAATCCCCCAGTTGGGAGGCAGTGAAACTGATCGATGTCTACATGATGAATTTTCCCATTTAATTCTGCACTGGATTTTCAGATTTTGAATGTGCCTGAATAAGACCAAAGGGAATCATTTTGATGTTTCTATTTTTTTATAGTTATTTTCCTGAAATATTTTGCATTTTATTATTATTTCTCACATTCTATTTACATTTTTGTATACAAACAATATAATATTATTTCTTTATAATGTTCATTAGTATTTTTGTTATGGAATTAATTGATGCTTAAATTTAGTGGTGTATTTGAATTCCTAGTCAAAGTCATTTTGACCCATTTCATGACTGTATTTTTAATCATTTATTGAAATATCTTAATTTATTATAATTTTTACATTCAGTTAGGCCTTTTATCATGTAGACAAACAGTGTAATTTTATTGCATAATAATTCTCACGTCACTGGTCCCAGGTAAAAATAAGATGTTTGGCTTGATTAAAAGACCAATATAACTTTTATTTTTTGTTATAATTTTGGGAATGTACTTTTATTTCCAATTTTTGCCAAATGGTATGAAGAAACTAAAGAGATCTTAGAAATAAAGACAAATATTAGCCAAAGTAATCGTCCAAGGATTTGTGCAACTAAATGAATTACAATTTGAGTAATAATCACAATATCACATCTTTTAAACATGCGCATGACTTAATAGATAGTGCATAGTACCATATCGTTCTTTTTTTATATTTTATGCAACTATAAATAGTGCGATTCTTCTTGCAATGAGTCTTCACTTGGCAGTAGTTTTATTTAGGTCTCCTCTTTGGTCATTGTTTTCTCCATTTTTGATTATTTCCCTTCTCATCTAATTTCTTTCTTGACTGTATATTTACGATAATGCTAATTCCTCTGACAATTGTTAAGGAACTCTTTCCTGGTAATTTTTTCATTTGTCACTTCCCTTATAAATAGCCCATGCATTGCCGTTTTGCTTCCAGGTCCAAGGTGTTTTGAAAAGAATGACAACAGGCCAGATGCCTTGTGCTTGTTCTGACTGAATCTTGAGCCATTTGGCCCAAAAATGTCAACTCCATGTTTAGTATCGTTGTAAGATTTGACTGTTCTCTGGTTTACATGATTTGCAGTTTCAAAAAGCCCAGAATCAACTTCTTGATGGAGACTACTAAGAACAACAACATTTTTTTAGCTTTTATGATAAACTGTTAGAGTCATATCATCAGACTTTAAATCTTAGTTGAGTACAACTTGAAATTTCATGTTATTTCACTGTGACAGGCACTTCTCTTCTGTTTTTATTCATAGTCCCTATTATACTGGTTCCCCTTTTTCTTTAGTTTCTTGGCTATTTGACAGATGTAAAATAGTTGTCTGTTGTGACATTTCTCCCTTTGCTCAAACAGGGCTCCATTAGTTGCATGACCATATAATCAGCAACCCTCTCTCCTGTAGGATGATGCTTTTCTTTTTCCTAGTAAGGAAAAACCATTTGTGGATATTTACACCTTATCTACAGCTAACCAATACTTGTATTCATACAAGGATAATGGAATGTTCAAGTTGATGTTCTTGAATGCTGCACATAGGAAACTTGATGTTGAATCATGAGGAAAATGACCATGGAAAAAATTTAGAAATCTGGAAGGAAGAAATCTGTACAGCCGACAATGAAATAACCATTATATTAGTCTTGAATACGTAATGTAAAAATGATTAGAAAATGAGACTTATGGTATATTTCAAAACTTGAGCACTGAAAGGAGTCAAAATGAATATCTTTGGGCATCCATTAAAAACTAAAAATTAATGTTTAAAGTAATCCAACCTATTCTTAAAACAGCTGCATGATGTAATACACTCAAATCATCAAAAGTCATGGAAGGATTCAGTGAAATATAAGAAAGAACCGAGTCGGGAGCACTTTGAATGGTGGGAAGGAGTCAAAATGACTCCATCGGGCATTCTGGTGTTAATCCTGCATTGGATATTTTTCTGTTTTGAATACGACTGTTAATTCAACACCATTTCAGGTTTCAATATATTGATATGTTTCTTTCAACAGGAATTCTGGTTTCGTCCTGAGAGGACGAATATTTGGAAGTGGTGTTTTACTCTTACATACTATATGACATTTATTGTAGTCTAGAATAATTATGACCTTATTACTTTGTTTGATGACCAGGGTTTTATTCATTAGTATTGCGTGGTATAGAATTATTAATATGCTTGATTGTGAAACAGTATTTCCTCTAGTTATGAATTCCATTGATAGGAGGTGTGAATCACTCCATTTCATGACTGTAGCTTTTGCTGAATCACTTTCATTAAATTTACAAATAAAGTTTAGTTTTGCAAGTCAGTGTTTAATTTCAGTCGGCCTTTGTTTTAAGATAGATACAGTGAGAGAAGCCGACAAAGGGGAAGGAATTTGCTAACGCAAGGGGCCATGGCTACCAGAGACATCTTAGGAAAAGTAAGATGTTTGGTTCTGTTCTTAAAACAGATACAGCAATAAAAGATGGCCCTATTTGACCTGGGGATAGGCCATTTAACGCATACACGTGTGACCTTTTCATATTCAGAAATTTTAAGCCAAAAGTATGATATAATATCGAATTCACCTGAGGAAAACTTATAACCAAGGGAAATTATAATTGAGAAACGCATCTGTCTGGGCCAAGATTTGAATCCAATGCCTTTTTTTTTAATAGTTATAATAGATAGTCGACTTCGATCATTCTATCATGGGAGAAAAAGGATTAACACACACACACAGATATATATACAGCCGGATAATTATAAAGACAAATATATATATATATGTCTATATATCCATTTGAATCCAATGCCATTTGTTTCAATAGTTATATATATATAGTCGACTATATATATATATCATTCTATCATATAGAAAATATATATATATATATATATATATATATATATATATATATATATATATATATATATATATATATATATATATATATATATATATATATATATATATATATATATATATATATGTGTATGTATATATTAAAAAGGAGGTTCATGTAAAATCTGATTCGAAAAAATATTAATTCAACTCCTTTTATACTACAACCATTTATGCGCATATTTCACGCAAATATATATTGTATACATATTCATTCCTTTCAGGAAACAGTAGCATCATTAACTATGTATGTATTCGCTATAAGAGAACCTCCCTTTATCTCTGTTTATTTTCCCCTAACGCCTGGGACAGAGAAGGTGGTGAAGTTTTTGACTCCATCCTTCTCATGAAAAACAAGTAAAAATCGCGCCGAAATTTCTTCGGCGTAATAGAGTTTTCTGTACAGCCGCTACAGCGTATA
>NC_089748.1:61401037-61463537 GCF_040412425.1 Macrobrachium rosenbergii
CTCTCTCTCTAATAATAGCCTTTCGTAGTTTTTTGCAAGAAAATCTTGTATAATTTGTTCCTTCATTTCTGCTTTCAAAATTATCCCAGAGGATATTTAATAAACTTTTAAACGCGAATAAAGATCAAAGGATATTTTAAACTGTCGTCATCATAAACACTTTGTTCCCTAGGAAAAGTAAGTTTTCAGTCTATCTTAAACCTATGTAAAAAAAAACACACAGAATATTAGAACAAAAACACCCGTAGCTTGATATTGCATCAGAAGGTACAAGGCAAACATGGTGACCATGCATGCAATATTTTAAGATTAAATCATAGGACTTGATATTAAATTTCATGGTTCGTTCACTCAACGTCTGTTTTGAAACACTATCTTTTATGTTAATTTTTGGTTTGCCTCTTAATATGCATGTACAATGGAGCTCGCGTTAGATGTAATTTAAATACTATTTGTTCAGTGTGCACAATGATATAGACGTCTAAATGTATTACTCGTCTTTCTAATAATTTCAGATGTATTTCAGCTATATTCATAAAAATGAATCATCTTTCGGATGATCCCAGCTAATCGTTTGATGATTTTAAATCTCGTTATGTCGACTTTTTCGTCAAAATTAGAATTAGTGCTTGAAACAAACAGCCAAAGATGAATATTTTAAAATAAAAAATTTCCTTTCTTTTTTTGCCTGTGTTGACAAGACAGTTCTTACACTTCGTTATTCGTTTGCATGAGAGAGACAACAGCCCACAATCTTATTTAAAAAGTCTTTCGAATAATAGTCTTTGGCCGATTCCCTTTAATAGATTCTTTTTTGTTTATTTGGCTGGAGTTTTCCACTTTTCATCAGACTGATCTCTCCACATGAAAAATAATGAGCGGACATTTTTGAAATAACGAAAACACTGAAGGCAAATAATTGGAGGGATTTTGCAAAATCCTCTGCTTGCAGATTCATATAACACTGGAGTGGGTTTCCAGCTCTGCATATATTTGTGATTTTTTTTTTCTAATCCTTTCTCCTAATTCATTTTTCAAGGGGAAGGGGTAGGGCTGGTGGGTATAAGGCTTGATTTTCTGTATTTTTTTGTAAAATTTTAATTGTAATTCTCTCGCCCGACATAGACATGACTAAATAGAAACTACGAAATTTTATGATAAAAATGAGTTGCGTGTAATTGTGATTCAGTAACATAATTACCACGAAAAAAACACTAGATCCCGCGCAAAGGGAAAGCAAACTACAAAGCCAAATCGTAAAGTTGAGACAACATCCAATTTATTTTTCTATTATGCTTAGCTGCTTCCTCTGGAAAGCGTATTAATCCTTGCAAACCGTCCAGGTCTCTTTGATGGCGAAGCTCCATCGCTCTGGTGCTTTACACATTGCTTCGCTGGCGGAGCTCGACTTACAAAGTTATTTTCGTGGGGAAATGAGGCCTTTTGATAGGAAAATTATGCTACCATTTGCCTTTCCCTAATATTGGGTATTGCGAACGTTACTTAACGTTCTTTTTTTGACCGGTAATACTTTGTCAACTGAAGCGGAGGCACCTTTACCACAACTCATATTTCTGTCGTAACGAAAAGCTACCCTTTGTGATCTCAAGTCAAATATGGCTCGCGGAGATGGAAGGCCAATACAAAAAGAGTATTCATTCTGGTCTCAGACGCCTACGGAGGCTTTTGTATCCTCAATATATTGGCCAGTCTCTTTCCTTCGAGCATTATTGTGTGGTATTCGATTGTAAAGACCACATCTTCGAAGAAAAACCAGCAATTTTCTGTTCAAATATTTTAACTGGGAAATACCATGATTTTTCTTATAGTTTATTGTAACTCGTAGTTGAAAATGGAGAACTATTTATCCTGTGAACGTTACTAAAGAGGTTTTTCAGTTTAACATCAATTTCTTTTGCTATGATTAACAAGAGACTTGAATGTAAGTTCACTGAGGCTTTAGATACGAAGTAAAGAATGTAGGTGATAAAAATTACATTCCGTTTTTATTCAAAACATTGCATTATCCGAGAATACAAACATAAAAGCACTTGTTTCTTGTTTCATGCACTGCACCGTTTTTCTGAAAATGTGGTAATGTATGCCTGTCAGTGCCTGAATATGGAATGGCTGCACTTCCCAATATTTTCCCCGTTACTTCAATATTCCCAAAATGGTTTACAAAAACACGTAGTAAAGGATTATAGCGTAATCTGATGTAGAGCATTCATTCAAATATTTATGTGACGGTAACTCTGGATTCAGCGGGATCGGGCAACATCTAGTGTTAAAAGCCTATTGGAGCAAATTGATTTTTTTTACTCGGAAAATCACAATAGCCTAGGTAATTATAGGAAGCTGGTAATTCTCTCTCTCTCTCTCTCTCTCTCTCTCTCTCTCTCTCTCTCTCTCTTCACATGTGAAATTTACATTCCCCTAAACGTCATTTAAATTTTGCAGTTCACAAAGGTACCTGCAAAATCCGGTTCATTCTTACTTTCCTGTCTCCACAAAAAAAAAAAAAAAAAAAAAAAGGCTGTAGGTCATGATTAGACCCGTACCTCTGTGCTAATTTATCTTCAGGATATCCGAGAAGCCCATTAACAGGGAATTATGCAATGTACCAGATATACTCATAATGTGACTTTCTAAATCGGAGACTTTTTTATGGGAGGAACTTGTCAAAGGTTTAAGGTTAGATGTGAATATCACATATTTTCTTCCAATATACCTTTTTATAACGTTTTCCATATTGATAAACATTATTGTAACACCTTAAAAGCCTGACCATTAGCGACTATTGGTAACAGTTATTTTTCTCCCATTTAATTACTTCATAGTCGGCTATTAACTGCAGTATTTTTTTTTAAATGCATTACCAGTCTTGAACATTTAAAGCCCAAATTCATTAGTATTTTTTAAAACATAAATTTTCGTTAAAATATTGGAGGCGTATTATTTTATTAATGATAAATAACCATGCTTTAGCTTTGAAGTTGATACAAATAATCAATGGTTTAAAACATTATACAATTTTTTATTAGCCGTGTATTCATTTAACATAAAAACAATATTCGATGTAATTCATTTTTCACTAACATGGCCCTTAAAGGAATAATCGGATGTTGGTGGTCTGTCATTGCTATTACTGGCATTATAAAATTCAGCAATTAGGTACTTTTTCAGTTTAGTACCCATAAGTGACTAATTATTAAGATGTATTAAATGCAGTTTTTTTATAAAGATTTCCTTAAGAATGTTTTGTATTGAAAACATTTCCCATTTGAAAAATCAGTTGGCAATCAACTAATGACTTAACATTCATGAGAACGGAAATCAGGAAGATTCTTGTGTATAACTTGTTTACCATACAATATTTACAATATTTTGATATATATACTTTCATATCCTAACTGTACCCTTTTTCATATAGATGAGGTCGTCAGGCTGGTTCAAGGCCCAGCAATCTTCTGGAACTATATTCTCCCTGTGTTATCATTTATCAGACCGACAGGAGGATATTAATAACTCTCAAAGAATGGAAACCAGGACAACCATTATAAATGTTTGCACAGGAAATGAAGTTCCATAAGTATATGCTGCCTTAGTGGCCTGACGACCTTTCATCTCTTCATAACGTCACAGTTTTTCCGGACCAGAAAGTCCTTCTTCAAAAGTGGTTTTTGTCAAATATTTCAGTACTCTGTAGCAAAATGACTGCTGAAGAAAGACGGTAAGATTTTCCATCTTCATAAATACCAACATGAAGTTTTAGTTTGGTTTATTCATGAGAACATTGATATTTAGAAAGATTTGTTAATAACGCCTCAATAGATGAGCTGATTTTCTTAAAATTGACCGTTATGAAAATTTTAGAGGAGGGAATTTCTACTGAAAACAATCTGTTTAAGGGAGCAGTTCATAAAAATCAATTTCTTAATTACCATTTACGCTCAACCCTGTCTCTCGAGAATTTACTGCAGGTTTTTTTTTTTTTTTTGACCTATTAAATGAACAACTTTTTATGGTAAGGTTTTTGTTACAAGCTCAGATGAGTAAAATTTTGTAAAACTTAGGTTGCCAATTTTTTCTTTACATGAGGGGTGGCTTTCTTTTCGACTAAAACATAATAGTCTTAAAATATCTAAGTATTAATTATCACCTAAATAAATATTATCATAATGAACGTTGAGACTAAATAATTAGAATGATTTCAATGTTCTCTAATTATATAGTCAGCATTCACGATAACACCAAAACAATATTCGATGTAATTAGATATTTTCATTAACAATACTTCTTTCATACGCATCTCTAATTAAGCTGTGAGCAAATCTCTTTCATTAAGCGTTAATGAGCTAATTAGGTAATTTTTCGTTCAGTTACACATTGTTGTATGAATTCGGTATCAAGTACATGGCATACTTTTATTTTAACTTTTTAAACATGTTGCAAATAACAACATATTAGTTTCCTTAAAGAGACCATTTTAGCATTCAACACCATGTGTAGCTTTTCCTATACATATTTACACATAGGATACTAATTTAAACACACACACATACACACACACACACACATACATATATACATACATATATATATATACATACATATATATATATATACGTATATATATATATATATAAAACTAATTAAACTCGTATTACTAAAAAAAATATAAACCTCTCTCTCTATATATATCTCTATCTATATCTCTATATATATATATATATATATATATATATATGTGGTTCAAGACTATATATAATTATATGTGATATGACATCTCATATTATATAAATATATATATATATATAAAAAAATATATATACATTTATTATTCGAAAAATATTTGCTTTAGTTCAACTTTCAGTAATCTTCATAACGTCGGTTTGTTTTCCGATTCTCGTAAGTACACTTCCATTTATTAGTTTTTGTCAAGAGAAAGCATTTCACCAAATAAGATCATTTTGGAGTGACTGTGGTTTAAAGATAGTAAAAGATTTTACATATGTACATACATAATACATGCATACAAAATTATACATACATAACATATATCAGATATAGGTGGATCTTGAGTTTTTATCCTCTCAACAATAGTTTTCCATGTATGATTAGACAATTTTGCACATGTATTCCTTAGTGCGAAGTAAAGCGTTTTTTTTTTTGGGACATTGCAAATGTCTGGTGAATTCAGAAATATCAAATTTACTAATGTGGCTCTCATAAGCACAAAAGAATTCATCAGACACCTATTAAATGCACAAAGGTAAACTTCGTTTAGTGGTGCTTTTAAACTTCAACATGGCCAGGAAAATTCAAGTTACCACTGAAATTAAAACAGATATTTGAAGTAGAAAATTTGGAATAACAGCTTTTATGTAATAAAAACAATGCAGATATGTATTACATTAAATTCGCCAAGACAACAACAATTACAACCAGACCAAAGTATTGTGTAAACCAAATTTTGTTTTTACGGTACTAAAGCGGAATTGGTTTAACAGTGAAGGTATACTTTGATACAAATATATGGAGATATTTTTCTTTATTTTTAAGCATTTGTTTCTTGCATAATAATTCAAGAATAAATACAGATGGATATAATTATTTTTTTGCATCTGTTTAATTTAAGCTATCTTTTTTAGACTCCCCAAAATATTTTCATTGTTTGTTTGTAGGAAGCTTCCAATGTAACCATACTATCTTCAAATTAATGAGAAATTTGCATCTTGACCTCTTTTCCAGAAAAAGTCATTTGTATATGGAATACTAATTTAAACATACATACATACATACATACATACATACATACATGGTAACACCACATTCCAATATGGTATTTATTTGAAAATTTTGGAATATGAAATGAAAACAGCATCCAAAAACTAATTAAACTCTCACTGTAAAAAACAAGTAAACCTCTCTCTCTCTCTCTCTCTCTCTCTCTCTCTCAGCTCTCTCTGCAGTCTCTGTTCAATGTAATATACATCTAACACTTGATCTCATAAGTGAGCCCTAATTAGCTGTCGTTACGAACATCAGTGGAAATAATTAGAATAACATTTCTCCATGAGGTGTTTCATATGTTTACTGTCCCGAACAGATTAGAAGGCTAATTATTAGGGTGTCACTTTAACTGTGTCGTATATACCTTTTGCCTTGCTGTTCATGTGTGCATTCATATGTGCATTCATGTGCTTGTGTGTTTGTATGTGTGTTTGTGTTGGTATGTATACAATATGCAAACATGAATGACAAGATAAAATCTTTCTGTTATTAATCGTTGTAAGGTTATCGTAACATACAATGGAAATAGTTAGAATATATATTTCTATATATATATATAATAATATATATATCTATATATATATATATATAGGTTGTATATAGGGTGTATATATAATATATATATATATATATATATATATATATATATATATATATATATATATATGTATATATATATATATATATATATATATATATATATATATATATATTATTATATATTGTTGAAACATACATACATACATACATACATACATACATACATACATACATACATACATACATACATACATACATACATAATAACCTTACCTTTCAACAATCTCAATAACACAAATCAGTGAATTGTTCAGAACCACCTCGATTTCTTGACTTTTCGATTTCCCACACGTTTTGGACGTGATAATAGCTGTAACCCCTGAATATCAAAGCGAAATAAATGAAGAACTTCTCCCTCCTGTATTGGGATTCGAACCCATGCACATGAGGTTAAAGGGAGACATACTTTTCATTATAGCCGAAAGAGACAATCCTGATCTATTTAGGTGCAGCGTGATATTGTGGTGTGTGTGTGACATGTGTTTTATGTATATATATATATATATATATATATATATATATATATATATATATATATATATATATATATATATATATATATATATATATATATATATATATATATATATATATATATATATATATATATATATATATATATATATATATATATATATATATATATATATATATATATATATATATATATATATATATATATATATATATATATATATATATATATATATATATATATATATATATACATACACACACACACACAGTATATGAATGTGCTGTACAAACATGAAATTCTTAATGTGAAGATGAATGAACTGTGTGCATGATAACATAGTAATTATCTGTATTCAATATTAAGTATTTATTAGGTTTTATTTTCCTACTAGGCCAGATATTTATTTATTTATTTATTTTTATCTATTTTCTTATTTTTCTTTATTTATGCCTAAACGTGGAAACCAGACGAATACCCATTGGCTGGTCGGCTTTAAACCTCTTGTTTATCTATTACTAATTCAGCTTCACCAGGCGAAGGTGTTTATATTCATGCCTCGCTGTTTCTCACTCTCCGGTATCATGGGCCTCTCATTTCAGATCACTGCACATTGGTCATTAGTATTCATGGGAATATTGGGACGAGGGTTTAACCGCCTCTTTGTTCGAAGGTTCTGTTATGGCGGCCGAAATAGATAGAAGTGTGATAGATGAATAGATCATTCCCTTTCTAGCGTTGTTAAGAATGTTATATTGTTAGGACTCATTAACCCATTTCAAGAGAGAAAGATAGTATATAAATTTAATCTTATTTCATAAAATGTATTCTCATCAGTTTCTGGCTTTAATTTATTCTGTGGAAGAAAAAATTAAATGAGATGTGTGTTGTCCGAAAATGATAGCTTCTTAAAGGCTTCAGCAATCTTTTTATGTCTGGATCTTTGTTATATCAGATGAAGAATTGGTTATATTATTATTATTATTATTATTATTATTATTATTATTATTATTATTATTATTATTATTATTATTAGTAATAGCTATTGTTCTGGGATCAGTGGCGATAGTTGCATTATTATTATTATTATTATTATTATTATTATTATTATTATTATTATTATTATACCACTGTCTAAACACAGTGTTAGAAAGATAGGTGCAAAAAGTAGATCTGATGTAAAATTAATCTGTAAGAGCACTTGTATTTCGTAAATTATCTGAAGAACATAGCACCTATGAAATGCAACCGATTAAAAATTTTGATAGCTGAAGTAAAACATAATTACTAAAGCTGTAATATCTTTATTAAATACTGCCATTAATTTGCCACTGTGCATTTTTTTTTTTTTGCATAATGTATCCACTAAACTCCTTAAGTATTTTCAGTGAATCCTCAAAGAACCACAAAGTGGATCATAATAATGGTTCGAAAACGTATGGTATTTACCAAAGATAACAAATCAGCAGTGGATATTTAGCTTCCTGCTAGGAAAGTCAAAGTTAATTTGTGGAAAATTATATTCGTGCGTTACTGAAATTATTTTTGTATGATATTTTTCTATGAGCGTCTTTATAAAGTACAGATTGTTTTTATTTTTGTGTCAGTTATAATTTGTTATATTATAATTTTCTTGTATACCCCTGCTTTTTTTCACTCTAAAATATACTGGTTTGACCTGCTTATTCAAATACGTTTTCATAACCTCTTCAATCTTTTTGTAATCTTGTCAGGCTCATTCCCTTCTCCTCTGCCCTCCTCTCTTTACCTTTCTGCCTCTTGTCACTTTCTTCTTGCTTCTCTATTCTTCCCTCTCATCTTCCTGCTTCCTTCTCCTCCCAAAAAACCCGCCATTCATCTTTCCCTGTTATCAAGTCCGACCTGTTTCTTGTCCTTTTCCGGTGTTTTCGTAAAAGGAGGAGGAGGAGGGGAGGAGGAGGAGGAGGAGAGGAGAGGAGGATCGAGAATCTCCCGGAAAATGGGGTAACAAGGGGGGGGAGGGAAGGGTGGGAGAAGGGACGGCTAAATCCGTCATTTCAGAAGATGAGAACCTCCTGTAAATCACGGCACCTTCACCTCAGTCGCCATAACCTGATATTCGTTACCTTCATCAATCATGGATGAGTCCAAAAGGCGCTTTTATACACACTTCAGAATTTCTCTCTCTCTCTCTCTCTCTCTCTCTCTCTCTCTCTCTCTCTCTCTCTCTCTCTCTCTCTCTCTCTTTTGGAAACCATTGTAAGTTTCTGAATCTTTTTCTGTTAAATGTCTAACTTTTTCTCCTTGTGTTTCTCTCTTTCCCTCAGTCTTTCTTCGTCTTTTGGAAGTCATTATAATTTTCTTGTTCCTTGCCTGTTAAGTATTTTAATTTCTCACCCCGTCTAACTCTTTTTGTGTTACCTTTCTCCGGCTTTTGGAAACCATCATAAGTTTCTGATTTCTTACATGTTAAATGTTTCATATCCACGGAGTTCTAGTTAATTCATGTTCTCCTGTGATAAGAAAGACACCATTAGATAATCCCTCAGTTGAAAGTACCATGATGGCAATCTGGACGATTTCTTAATCAGGTAGTATAGCTTAATAAACTACATAAAATGGAAGCATTGTGGTGAAGTAATCACGTCAACAGTGGGAAAAATTGGTTATTTGATTGTTATTGAATGTTATTAAATGAAGACGAGTAATTCGACCAAATGTTCATCTGCAAAGTTAAAGGTGACTGAGAGCGCTTGCAAGGACGCCCCTCGGGGTTTCATGTTGAATGATTCCTCAGCTAAATTCTTTTGCTATAAAGAACGCCACAATATTTTATCATTCTCCAACGTTACCATTTTGTATTGCCTGTATGTTTTTCGTATTTGCTGAACTTTACAAATGAATTAACTGTATAAGAACCGATTTACATCGTTACGAACCGTACTGGTCAAGACCTGGAGATATTACCTTTCTTTTTCCATTGCCAAATGTCTTTTCAAGATTCCGCCCCTCGCAACACCTATTCTCTGTTATTCCGCCATTAAATAAACTTCAGAACCGATTATCCACTTTTAACGATAAAGAACTCTGACCTTTAAGTCCTAATAACATAAATTTATTCTCTCCTTACTTCCTTCGAATTATTTTTTTATTATACCCTATCTTTTGCGTTCATAATCCATCTTCAAAATAGTCTTTCCTTAATTTTCTAATAAAATGAGTCCTTCACGACCTAAATTATCCACTTAAATCTACTATTGATATCTTTCATTGGTTAACATTCATTTTTCTTGCAAAATTAGGGGTATGATTCCACCCACTGTGGACTTCATTTTTGTGAATACATTGTTTTTTGGTAGTGTTTATTAATTTATACAATATATATGAATATATATATATATAAATTATCCACGTTAAATCTATTATAAATACATTTATATTCATTTGAAAGCTACAAACGTCGTTTAACATTCCAATTTTCGTCTAGTATCCGTTGTTAAAGTTCCTCAGTGGCATCAATAAGTTTCTTGCTGGTATCTTCATTTTGGAGTTTTTTCCAATTCTCTTTCGTCAACAATTCTGGTGAAAAAACGCGAATTCCTTCTTCCATTTATTGATTCTTGTCACGACTGCCCTTTACTTTAGCATTTTCAGGTGATTACTGACTTAAATGCGGCTCTTTTGACCTCCTGTTGTCATTCATACATAAAAGGTACAGAATAAATAATGTTTTATAGTATATTACTCAGGTACAAATAAACAAATGTATTTTTCTACATAAATGTGTATAATATTAAGTTTAAGTGTATGTGTGCCCTTCCAAATCGATAGGGTTGACACTCAAATTTAATATATACATATGTCAGTGACATTTGCTTATTTTACCTTACATCATTCAATCTTATATTCATATGCTATAAAATATTTATTCTTGTACCCTATTTTATGTATTTGCAAACTAACATGTAAGATTATACTAAATTTTAAACACATATTTAAGGAAACACTAGCGCATGGTATTATATTTTGAATATTTATTCAACCACATGTTTAAACTTTCACTTTTGTTATCATACATGTTCTTTGTACCCAAAACAGCGCCCTGAAATGGTTAAGCTGCTAATCCGTTGAGCAACCAATACCCTGACCTCAAGTTCATTCTCCCCACATGATGATATAAAAGGTCGAAAGGCTGCATTGTAAGTCAGTAGCCGCTTGATAATGCCATAAAGGCGAAACAGCTGTCGCGACAAAAATCAATAAATGGAAGAAGGAAGTCTGCGCAATTTTCACCATAAATTGACGAACGAGGATCGGAAAAAGCTCCGTCGGTATGAAGATATCTGCCCTGCTTATTGATGCCACTAAAGTAATTGCTTTAAACGAATATTGTTAAGAGAAAAATTATCCTAAAAAAAAAAAAAATTAGATATATAAATATATATATAATATATATGTAAAAAATCATGTTTTCTCAGCAATATATATATATATATATATATATATATATATATATATATATATATATATATATATATATATATATATATATATAAATATATATATATATATATATATATATATATATATATATATATATATATATATATATATATATATATATATATATATATATATATATATATATATATATATATATATATATATATATATATATATATATATATATATATATATATATATATATATATATATATATATATAATAAGAATATATGAATTTGGTTTTAGTCCTAGTAAGGCACCTGCACCATTATTCTCTCCAAACCATTGTTCTCCACGAATTTTAAAGTTGCCAAACTCTTGTAGTATCTCTGACGAAATAATGTTCCTTACTCAGGAGCAGAATGACATATCTTGACTCAGAATGTAACTTTGTATCTTTATAACTTGAACCGAGTGGGTCTTCTTCGAGCTAAGTTCCAGCAGTACTATCAAAAGCAACTTAGTGAGATCTCTTCCTTTCTCTTCTGCGTCTTGGGCTCCCTCTGAATAGCCAACTTCTCCCAAACTTCCCCAGTAATTTAGATATCATAAACCTGAACTTCCCCCTGGACCCCTAATGGACAGCTCAAATCTTACTCAGGTTCATGAGTTGTAATATTAAGCAGATGATACAAACTGTGTGCACATGGAAGGAAATTCCTTGTCCTTTTCCATCCAAATGATAACGTTGTTAGTGGAAAATACGAAGATGTAATTGCTTATGAGTTCACTGGGGTGCTATTCGTATATTACTGAGGACGTTGAAATAACAAAACTTCATTGTTACAATATGTTATTTTTTCCAGGTGTAAAAACGACAAATCGGCTCTGATGCTGCTTTTCACATTTGTTTTTCTATATTTAGGCATGATTACATATTTTATATATATTTTTTGCATGATGAAATGTATGCAAACAGACCTTTTTTGAATAATATCCAACTCCAATTCAAGTTCAACAAAGAGAGGAAAGACCAATAAATACTACTGTAATGGTAGAATAAAAAAAACTTACCCCACATTCAGATCATAAACCTTACATCCAAAATGTAATATTCAAATGATATTGCATTCTGAAATTTCAACGGCATATATATATATATATATATATATATATATATATTATATTTTTATATATATATATATATATATATATATATATATATTTTAATCTTGTTATTTCCTCTTCTCAAGGCCAAAGAAAGGGAAGATTTTCTTTAAATTTTTAGTTTTCTATTTGATAAGCTTGTACTACTGTACATGTGATAGAGCAAAGCCTCATGATTCAAATCTTCAAATTAATTGCTTTCGGTGCCCGCAATCAGTTCATCCCGGAGCTTAACACAAAGAAGGAAAATGAAATTCTAGTTTCGAGTTAGAGGAAAGTGAGTTGACGTTGTCCTTTTTTTCAAGCAAGACTGTCAGTTGAATTAAAAAGATTGAAAATCAAAACTGAAACAAAATTATATACCAAGAATGAGATTATGTCATGCCGGAATTTACTTTGACCATGCTATATGCTTCAAAGGCAAATTGCAAAAATATATAGTAAAATTAAAGGTTTATGAATGCGGGGATGTTCTTAAGGCATATACTTCTGTAACTTACACGTGCACATACAGATAAAAAAATATGTAGCCGCAAATATTATCGAATTTGCTATACCGAGACAATAACGTAAACCAAGGAAAATTATAACTGATTAGTGCATCTGACCAAGCTAGGATTCGAACATGGACCATTGATAGACAACCGATAATAAACAGTAGATGTTGACCATTTGGCTATAAATAATATATAACGTATATATACTGTATATTCTTCTTCTATATTCTTCCTCGTTTATACTTATATATATATATATATATATATATATATATATATATATATATATATATATATATATATATATATATATATATATATATATATATATATATATATATGATATATATATATATATATATATATATATATATATATATATATATATATATATATATATATATATATATATATATATATATATATATATGTATATATATATATATATATATATATATATATATATATATATATATATATATATATATATATATATATATATATATATATATATATATATATATATATATATATATATATATATATATATATATATATATATATAAATTGAGCATGTATAATGCTGATATGATAGACATCAGTACGATCAATGATGATGCCCTTAGTGTTCCTTAAATAATAGTGTTTTGTTTTTTACATAAATGTAAATTCGATGTTATTCTAATGATTTTCGAAAATCAGAAATCGTGAGCGAAGAGGCGAAAATCGATTAACCTTTAAAATATTCCAATCATGTTTGATTGGCCTTCAAAATTAGGCTGGACATATGAGGAAATATTATCTTTGCTTTTATACACCATGCAAAAAGATATGAACGTTCAGGCACGCTGAATACACAGAAATTCATCAGAGTTTGTAAAAGCTTAAATTTCAATGATCTCTCTCTCTCTCTCTCTCTCTCTAAAAACTCTCTCTCTCTCTTTCTCTCTCTCTCTTTAATCTGGATAAAACCACAAACACCATTAACACGTTATAATTGAAAGTTGCACATTTGCTTCATGAATGAAAATCTCTACAGTTTATTATGGATACTTTTCAGCAACCATTGGACACACCCGCTAAAAGTAAAAATATAATGTGATGCTGGGGTAATTCCTCTCATGTCATAATTGATGATTAACAGGGTGATGACATAATGCATCAGTGTAAACTCTTCATCACTGAAAATTTAAATTTAGTTTTATTGAAAACCATTCACCATAGGAGATTTAAAATATATCTATATTTGTCAAGTGTATGAAGTTTATTTGGCAGGATGTAGCTGCCTTTGCTAATGGTCTCTGTGTAATGCATTCCTCCGGTTGCTTCCGTTATGAATAATTAAACAGAACGCACTCTATGCAAGGCATGCACTCGGCTCATGACACACGTAATAAAGAATTGAACGTCAATTTTGTTCCTCTGCTGCAGGAGTTAAGGCATTCAGTATATATAAAATCCCCTGAATAATATAATGAAACCAGGAAAAAGCAAAACCATAATCACCAGTATATAGGTAGAACCATGTGAACATTAGGAAAAATAGTGTGAATAAAAAATTTTCCTGTAAAAGTTGAAAAACTATAAAAGAAAAAAAATTACAAATGACCTGAAATACAATTGTGACAGCTACCAGATGTGAACAGCAAGAACTAAATTAGATATGAAGATCATAAAGTGAATTATGGTACGAAATTAAGACAACAATAAAACCGAAATAAAAGATGTCATGAAACCTGAAATTTGAACAAAGAAAAAAAAGGGGGAAAAAGGAATAAAATCTGGATGTCAGGGGGAAGACAAAACATGAAGAATACCCAGGAAGAGGAAGTCGTAGGGAACCCTAACGCATTGGCCCTCGGAGAGAAGGAGAGTTCAGATTAGACAAATTCTATTGGACAAATAGGAAAGGAATTAAGGTCCGTAGGCTCGTACCATGGCACTTGCTGGCTGTGTAGGTGTAAATGTGTGGGGATTTTTGTGAGCTTAGTAAAATGTACTCTCTCACACACACACACACACACACACACACACACACACACACACACACACAACACACACACAGTTTGGGTTCTGAAATGTTTGCGCGCGCTACTGATCACGTACATTCTGTATATACAAGATACTCTATCAAAAATAAAATAATGCGTTATGTGTTTTATTTTCTTGAATTTAGTAGTTTAATATTTCAGATTTCAGGAATATCGATACAAAAGGCTAATGTTCGTATTTATAGCCTTTGCCACTTCTGTTTGTATCTTTCAGCAAACTTTCCAAGAGATATTCAAGTCTCTCTCTCTCTCTCTCTCTCTCTCTCTCTCTCTCTCTCTCTCTCTCCACAGGCAGTAGATTATAGTTAGTACGACCTTATGGTACACAATCGTATTCCAAGACTTTGACGTACACTTTTGTCTTTAATATTTTACTGTCTTTAATAAAAGACTGGCATTTAGTTACTCAGTTCTGTTGGTCATGAAACGACTACGGGTCTTATACATTTAATTCGTAAGCAAAACAGAACTTACACATTAGATTAAACGCTTGCTTTACATCACAACAGGTTATTCTGATAGTCAAATAAGCCTTAACAAATTTTGCTGGATATAGTATGTCATCAACTGCGGAAATATTAGAGCAAACATTTTGCAAAAGGGAAACTTGATTGCTACGCTTTAAGGCTAATCCATGGGTTTTCAAAATACTATTTCTGTTATTTAGATGTTACAATAATAATATATTTTTATTCTGTTCATTTCGGGATTTTTTGCTGCATATACGTGGTGCTGGTGGCATAACTGTATGTTTTCGTTATGGAATTGCCGAATGATATTCTGTACAACATTTAGCTTTGAATGTGGGCGTGTAAATATACCTGTTCGTGCCACTGGATCTAGATACTTGCTCCTTTTAGATTTGTTTTCTGTGAATATATAGGTAGTTCCCCTATAGTTGTCCCTGAACTGATCAGCACTTTCTTTATGCAAGGTTTCAGCTTGTGATCAGTTGTTCATGTTTGAACCCCTCGCGGTTTACTTCGCTGACGTGTTTTTGATCTATGATTCGTGAATAATATCTCTCTCTCTCTCTCTCTCTGTTATGGCTTTCTCTCTCTCTGCAAAAAGATTTCTCTGCATAACATACTAGAAAAAAATCATCCGTTTTTGCAAAACCATTAACAGGATAATATTCAGTAAATGCAATTTATGCATTTTTGTTGATAAAAATAAATCCATGTTTATAAAGCTGCAAATATAAATATAAAAAAATACAAATGACCTGATATATATATATATATATATATGCTATATATATATATATATATATATGATATATATATATATATATGAAGATTCTCAATTATTCTCATCTCATTTAAAATACATTTTCAAATAAAAGGATGTGGGTCAGGTAAACCAAGAGATTAAAATACCGGCAAAATGAATAATAATTCAGCACGGGTGTTGCACAAAATCTGATAATATGCTCCCTAACAGAGTCATGCTGGTTTCGAAAGAAGTAACAGTTTATGCTCAGTATATAATTTTTATATATATATATATATATATATATATATATATATATATATATATATATATATATATATATCATATATATGTCATATTATGGCTATATATATATTTTCATGATAAATAAACCTCTCTCTGAAATATATTTTTAACATTTAGATATACACACACATTGACATTATAAAAGAACATTTGCAAAAAAACACAAAGCCAAAGCATGCTCTGAGTTGAGCATATTGTGATGCATAATCACGTGCATGAATTATTATTCGCAATTTCCAAATCAGCAAAAAAAAAAAAATTCTTATGTAATTAAAATTTTCTTGAATTTGGTACTTAAATATCCTAAACCTGGTTAGATCGATGCAACGGGCCATTACAATATTCTAGTGAAAATATCATCTAAGTGTGATGGGAATAACTGAGAATGACCAAAGGTAACTCTATCTCTGTATTCTCACCTGTTTTTGTAAAGGTTTTTGTTTCTTTTATTTTGTTTTTCTTCTTTTACTTGTCGGTTGTTCTAGGTGTTTTCTTTTTTATTTAGTCCATTTAATGATTTTATTATTTTTGTGATTTTTCCTCAAGATTACATTTATTCTTATGGTATCCCTATTTATTCTCAAGTACTTCTGTTGTGTTTTGTTTTGGATCGCTATGGTTTAATAAATTTTATGCCATGTTAATATTCAAAGTTTTGTTCTTAGTCTCAATATCTTTTCATTAGTTTGTATCCCATTGTTTCCCCTTTCTTATGGTGTGGAGTTTTTTGAGAGTCATATTTTGAGAATTCATTAGTTAATTTTTGTTATTTTCAGTGGAACATTTGAATTGGTCTCTTTTTATTATTTAGTGCTCGTTAGGGCTGCCCCTTTAGAGTGATGACTTGCATCAAACTTTTATAAAAATATAAACTCCTAGTTTTAACATCTCCCTTAATCCTGCTAATTACATCATCAACCAGGATAATTGCCCGACCAGGCTTAATCCCATAGGCAATTTATGTTTTTAAGGTTATAAGTTTTATTTATTACCGGTGGTTAGTCTGTGTTGTTTAAAATAAATTTTTGTTAAACTTCTTGTTGTTGAGGAATCCCATAGAATTATTTTTTAAGAAAAACAAAAATAAAATAAATTGATAAACGATTCTTTATTCGAGTCGACATCATAATGGTATAGACCTGAAAAAAATAAAAATAAAAAGAGGTGAATTATTATTGTTCATAAAAGCAAGTTCAAATTTGGATCTAGCTGGACGGGTGGAAATGGCTCATAATATTGAAGGGAGCCGAGATGTCGTCATCTTCGGGAACGTCGACCTTGTCCGGAAGAAGGCTTCTCGGAGGCACTAATCCAAAATTTAGGAAGGGGTTTTCCTCCCTCTGCCGCATACCAAGCATCACTAAAAGATTCTGCCGGAGGATGCAGAGGTGACGTGGGGTTTATGAAGGAAAGACGGCAGGTTTTTGGAGTTTAATGCGGGTCGATATTTCGCGAAGGAGGATGTGAGGGTGAAAAAGTTTTCGGAATGACTGCGGCTGGTCATTAAATTGAAGGGAGGGTTGTGGCGCTTGGAAGGCGAATAGATGGAATTAAGATGGGAGCTTTGTTTGTGACGGAATTTTGATAAGTTGATAAATCAAGGAGGTATATGGCGTGATGAGGTGTCAATGGAGAGGGCGAAATTGGGTTCAGATGGAAGGTTCAGGAAAGATCACTGAGTCGTTCCGAATACTTTGTTAACGTCTGTTATTTACCTCTGAGTAAAATTCATTATTTACTTAATTACAAGATACTAAATTCCCTATGTCTATTTGTATTTGGCAGTTGAGTGTTTAACTGATTTTTCTTTGATGGCCGTATTTATCTTAAGCTTCTATAAATAAAAATAAATAAAATGCAATGGTTCGTACATCTTTCCGTAAGACGCATTTTTTATTTATTACAGCCACCATATTTGTGAAAGAATATCTATATCACGTTTTATATATTTCCTTAGTGTAGATCCAACACCAGCGTCCCTCATCACATATTGCTGGCATTTCAAATCCCCCTTTGTGCGTTACCGTATAGAATACATTACAGTTATAAAAGACTTTTCAGTTTCCTCGCCTGAAATGTGAGTCCTATTAGCATAAGGAACTTTCTGTTGCTCTGCCTCTCGTGCTGGCGCGAAACGTCATTGTCGGTGGATCCATTTTCTCATTAACCTCTCCCTCCTTCTGAAATGATTCCTTCCACTCCGGTTGGTTTTCCTCTTTTAAAGTTCTTGCTCACACTAATCCTGAGACGTTTCAGTAATTCCTCCGTTTTTCTTTAATTTTTTCCTTGATTCCATGCCCTGACTTTTGCATGGATCATACAATTCCTTCTTATGCTTTTCAATTGCATTTTGAGCATTTTCATTGCTCCTTCATTTAACTACCATGCCATTTTCTCACAATACACATCTTTTCTTCTTTTTTTTTTTTTTCACGTAACCTCAACGGCTCCCTCCTTTAACAGTGGTCCCTTTAATGAATCATGCAAACCCTTTATCTCCGCCGACTGATAGATCTTACATCGCAACGATTCTCTTCAGCATTCTCCCGTAAACTACTGTCAAGTGTTCAACATCAAACTTAGTTATCTTAACCGCATTCATTCTATAGCCACAATCTGAGTTGTTCCTCTTCAGTATAAATTATCTTCAATTTTGATTTTTGGTTCAATCTCCTCCTTTGCTTTCAACCCCCTCCCCAAACCCTTTTACTGTCATAAACTTTCTCATTTGCCGAAGTTCCTCATTGGACGGGTGGGTATCGTTCTCAGCTAGTACTCTGATGGTCCCGCGTTTGATTCTCCGACCGCCCGATGAAGAATTAGAGGAATTTATTTTTGCTGATAGAAATTCATTTCTCATTATAATGTGGTTCGGATTCCATAATAAGCTGTAGGTCCCGTTGCTAGGTAACCAATTGGTTCTTAGCCACGTAAAATAAATCTAATCCTTCGGGCCAGCCCTAGGAGAGCTGTTAATCAGTTCAGTGGTCTGGTTAAACTAAGGTATACTTTAACTTTTCTCATTTACCTTGTATCGTCACAACGTGTAACATTTTTAGTTTTATATATTCTCTTTCCCAGTTATTATTATGAAACAATTTACAATGCATTTACAACAATCAATCCGCTGCTGGACACATTTCGACCAAATTCATTCCTTTCTTCTTTCTGGAAACTTAATTTATTGACTTTGACATATTATTTGCCTGCAGTCAGTCGAGAATACCAACCCATTCTTATCCTACTATAGATCTTTCCAGGCACAGTTTAAGACAACCAAAATTGTTGTTGATGGATCTCTTTATTTTCGCTTTTTTGTGATCAGGATTATGCAAGTACAACGTTTTCTCCGGTGTATACTCATTTTTCCCCGGACCGAAGTCTTGCGCATCTTCAAGGAGCTTCACAGAGGTCTTGGTCAACATAACTATCGTTATTGTTCTGATTAAAACCCAGTTGTAGTAGTAAGTTCCAGTTGTTGATTCCCTTTTATAGAGATATAACCTCTGAGTTTTACTCCAGCGTTGTTGCGACACACGTTCCTCTTTCTCAGTTCGATAAATGCGTTTATTTAACTGGAGGTCGTGTCCTGTAAGTAAAACTTGAGCAAAGGATGAAAAATATTATATATAAGTATAATATATAAATATATATATATATATATATATATATATATATATATATATATATATATATATATATATATATATATATATATATATATATATATATATATATATATATATATATATATATATATATATATATATATATATATATATATATATATATATATATATATATATATATATATATATATATATATATATATACTCAGTACATGTTATAAATACTTTGGTTCATATTCCCTTTTGTATATATTAAGTTTTTTTGTTTTGATGTTTCTGAACTGCCGTTTTTTTTGTCAGTCGGGTCCATTTTCTCGATTAGTCAGCAGCAGCAGGCAATTTTGAAGTCGACGTTGGTCGAGTTTTTTGAGCAGCAAATTGGAAAGTTCTTGCCTACGAAGTGGAGCATCCGTAGAGGTGGAGTTTAATTCCATGACACAGTCTTTGACCATTCCTTGATTCCATGCTCATCTTTTGCAGATGATCAGCGTTTATGTCCTGATTCCATCTTTTTCTGGTTGCATTTTTTTGTCCTGTCTATATGGAGGATTATATTTTTTTTTTTCTGCCATTGTTTATTTTTGCCAATTTTTTTAAAGCTACTTTTTGTTTTATTTTAACAGTGTTTTGTTTAAAATGCCTTTTGGCTTTTTTTTATTTATGGTTTTATCTTTTTTACCAGACCTGACTCACTTGTAAATACTTAAAAATAAATTAATATTAAGCTCAAATTTACAAATTGAGCTTGCATACCGTCTAAAAGTCATTTGAGTATATCAAAATTATGTTAAAGAACCTGCATAACAACCTTTTTGCTATTGTTATAATGGCGACTATTCAGGATATTCTTTTTTGGCTGGCGGGGTTAAACACTTACATTGGATTAGAATAATGTAAAAAAATATAATTTTTTCTTTTAGGTGGGAGGTGTCATTATTAAACATGTTTTGACAAATTATTTACAGCTCAATCCCTTTGTGGATTGCTGCCTTTACCAAACTTCAAGTTTTTTTTTTTTGATGTTAACTTGTCGGTGAGCATATTTTAAATTTGGTCAGTAGTCGGGTCTGGTAGAAAACCATTCTCCTAAGGTAGATCTTTCCCAGGCAGCAGCAGCAATTTTTGAAGTCGATGTTGGTCGTTTTTTATTTTTGCTTTTTGGGATCAAAATTGGAGCAAGCATAATGTAGTAGATCTAGGCACGACGTAGAGGTGGAGTGTAACCATTTCCTGTGACCACGAAGCTTATATTTTTGATGAGAGCATCGTGAGGCTTTGACGTCTCCATAACCATTGGTTTTTGTCCTGTTTCACAACCTGAGGGCTGTCTCCTGGTGCCCCGATGGAGGACGTATGTTTGATATTTTTTTAGCAACACACTGTTTATTTTTGCCTTTTTTCATAAAGCTAAATGCGTTTATTTAACTTGATTTTGTTTTCATTGACTTTTGGCTTTTTTTTTTGTATTTATGGTTTTTATCTTTTTACAGACCTGACTCACTTGTAAATACTTGTAAAAATAAATTAATATTATAGCTATTTTATTGTTTTTGTATGTTTTATATATTTGTTTATTGCATATATATATGATATATATATATATATATAAGAACCTATATAATATATATATATATATATATATATATATATATATATATATATATATATATATATATATATATATATATATATATATATATATATACAAAATATATACATATTATATTTATATATATTTATATTTATTTTAGCTAAGACGATTTTTCTTTTAGGTGCTTTCATTTTCTTATTTGTCTGACCATAACTTTTTGCGCGGTCTTTCAATATTCATACCTACCCGCTCCTTGGTTATAAAGCCTGTTTCTTTGCTTGAATGCACACATTTTTTCCTGTTCGTTCGGACAGAGCTTTGCATTTTATTATGATGTAAGTTTTAGCTTCTTTTTATTTTTTGAGATCTCCATGAATCTCTAAAAAGCCGGCTCCGTACATTCTACTCTTTTTAAAATGCGTTTTCTCAATTTTCTTTCACGCGTATCATTTTTTTTATTTTTTCACAGATGATACATTTTTAAATTATATTAATTGTGCAAGAAAGTTTCACATTCCTACTTGAAACAAGTTGTACGATATATATTAAATATAACCTTCAATGTTAATGTGATAAGAAACGCAGCTCTAGGAGTATGAAAAATGCACATCATTATATCTGTAGATGGTCAAGGAGCTTGAATAACGTACTATTAATCATATTTATATTGTTATTATTATTGTTTTTTCAGAATAATCGTACAATTATATCAAGTACGATTAAATACCATTAAGTTCCAAAGCACGGTTCTACAGAATTGAGTACCTATGAGTAAAAATGGATAAAAAGGAGACTAAAGATAGAAATGATTGAGTTCCACTTGAATTAACTCGACAATCAAGTAAATAAATTTAGTCAAAATCGAAATACCTGATCAACGATTCAAGAGCTTCAAAGTAGTACCGCAGCAATTTAAAAGTCAAATTTATCAGGGGATCGTTTCTCAGTTCAGCGATAAAAGGGATAAAAGACTCTCTGGCACAAGCCAGCGTGACAACTTGTCACCTAAAACAGACTTAGCAGTTGATACTCTGCAAAGCGACTGAAAGTACTGGTTTCATGGGATAATAGAGTTAAGCTTGGTATAGAAGATGTCCAAACAGGATATATTTCAAGAACGGTCTGAATCGTACTTACCTGTTGGGAAAAAGGAAGCCATTACTTCTAGCAGTATTGACAAAAAGACGGATTCAGGATACGGCTGACAGCCAATCAAGAGCACAGTTTTCATATAATGGCAAACCGAGATTTAAAGGCAAGTGGCGTAATGTTTGTAGAATCTACAGTAGGAAGCTCAACGAAAAAAATATTTCGTTTTCCCTGTGAATTAATGCGATAGGCTAAAAACAAACTTAGAAAGCAGATTAACACGTCGAAATTTAGTTGCTAACACAATATATAAATCCTGGAGACATCGATTGGATAGTTCGAAAGTAATGAGAAATCAGGTATGAAAACTTAATGGACTCGGGAAACCCGGTGGACCGCATTCTTTGCCGGCAATGCAGCCTTAATTACTGAAGTTTGATGGGTTCCTCGGAATCCGGAGTGGAATATGTTTTTTTTTTTTCTTTCTCAATTTGTATGAAAAACCCCAACTTCTTGGTCATTTATATCTAGTAGATATACTAATATATGTATATATATATATATATATATATATATATATATATATATATATATATATATATATATATATATATATATATATATATATATATATATATATATATATATATATATATATATATATATATATATATATATATCTGAGGGATTCTATCTCAAACTTTTAATTATAAAAGTAGCTAAATAGTCTTATTTTTCTTATATATATTTAACAAGACAAAATTCAGAATCGTTTCAAAGAGCATTATTACTGTTGCATCATAATAAGGTGTAATAGCTTCTTTCATAATGTTGATTTAATGAGTAACATTGTTTATTTTAGCATTATTTAAGCATTTGTTTTAAAGGAAAAGCCGTGGGGTCCGAAACTTGAGTAGAAGGAAAGAAAAAGGAGAAGAAAAAACAATGTAGCCTCAGGAACCATTTTATTAACATTGACAAAACAAGTTAGTGGGTTTCTCTGGTGAATCTATTCGTGTAGCAGCTTGACAAACCTTTACTTTAAAAAAAATGTTAGTCCTTAAATTCTATATATATTCAAATTAAGAGTTATGAAAGAAATATCACGTGTTTGTCGACAGAATTTAATTGCATATTGAACAAGAAGTACTTTTTATTCTTGTACATTCTCATGAGAAACGAATTTCTGTTTTTTTATGAGAGAGAGAGAGAGAGAGAGAGAGAGAGAGAGAGAGAGAGAGAGAGAGAGAGAGAGAGAGAGAGAGAGATTGGATAAAAATGTGTCAGCATAAAATTAAGGAATGAATAATAAAAAAATGAAGTAACACCTCAATAATAATCCGAACGAAAAACAAGATGGAGAGCATTAGTTAAATTGGAACTGATTCGATAATTTACACTTTCTTGCACCTTTGGCATATCCAGTTCATCTTTAATTCGAACTGTTTCCCCGAAATCATAAATCAAACCTTCGAAATAGCTGCACTAACATTGTAATTTAGTGGGGGCGATAAATTACATCTCAGTCTCACAAATTATGGTTCTTTTAGACCGGATTTACACATTTGTGAGGTCTCGGGGAATGAATTGGACGATTCCAAGTCCGTAATTTTACTCAACGACACTGTAAAATAGGTGCAGTGAAATACTTTTTTTATATAGAAGAGAGCGTGGGAGAGAGGAATTTCCTTATTAAGTCATTTAATTAAGGTACTGAAATGGTAGCATACGAAATATTTAAATTTCTGATTGATCCCTTTCTCTGTTTCTTATATTTCTTTATTCAGCGGTACGAAGATCTCTCTCTCTCTCTCTCTCTCTCTCTCTCTCTCTCTCTCTCTCTCTCTCTCTCTCTCTCTCAATTTCTTGCATCTGACATTTCCCACTGAGTACAAAAGATAACTTAATTTGTGTCGTGCTATTTAAATCAACTCTCGAAATTATGTTAAAAGAGCATGGCTTGGATCCTATACCTTACACGAGTTCACTGTGTGACGGACGGTCGTAACAAAAGCGATGATATCCACTTTTGGAAAAAATCTTTCCATCTTTTTTTTTTTTATTATTCACGCTTTTAAAGGGAAGCTCGTGGCCATGAATTCTGGAAAGTCCCTTCCTTGTTGCCCAACTGCATGATGAATTTTCTTTTCATCTCTCTTCTCTGCTATTCTTTGTTTAAAGAATAGGAGCCTCAAATTCGGCTTTAAGGTCTCCTGTACTCTCTCTCTCTCTCTCTCTCTCTCTCTCTCTCTCTCTTTCCCATTGTTCCTCTACAGGCCCTCCCACTTCCATCACTGCCCGACTGTTCGGACAGTAATTACCTCTCGCCTCTCGACAAAGAGTCCTTAAACATCAATGGTGTTCTTGCTCTCCTATAACTGCTTTGCAATAGACTGTACAGATATCTGCTTCCGCATAATCAAGGCATCAGATTTAAGCGTAATAGAAAGGCATCAGGAATTATTGAAATGGAATAATAATAATATATTTTCATATATATATCTATAATGGTTATATATTATATATATATATTTATATATATCTATGCCATATATATATATATATATATATATATATATATATATATATATATATATATACATATATATATATATATATATATATATATATATATATATATATATATATATATATATATATATATATATATATATATATATATATATATATATATATATATATATATATATATATATCAACCTCTTTCCACTTGACAGAGAGAAGCGTCAAGATGATGATACCCTTTCGGTTACCAACTAGTATTGGTATTTTGGTATGATGTTCGTAGACCTGTGGAATTCTCTACTTGTTTACAACTGACTTCAGCTGCATGGCAAACATCCCAATTTAGTGCTTATTTTCGTTGATGCACAGTGGATTTTAATGAAAATATTAGTTAAATGACTGCCTTGCCGTCTCATCTCTCGAACTTTCTACCTGTCATAGTTCTCATTTCGCTTCTAATAAATATCGACGAATCCGAAGTACTGGAATAGAATTAACTTACGATTAAATTTCTTGGTAGTGCGGGACGAAGATGCAGTATGTATTTAGTTCATTAATTAGAAACCCAGAGGATCTCCACAGTGTTGAGATGTGTGCAAGCCGAATGTAACAGGTGATCACTTCAGTGGTGGACGAAGATACATTTGTTGAAATGTGTGCAAGCCGAATGTAACAGGTAATCTCTTCAGTGGTGGACGAAGATACATTAAGTATTTATTAATAATTCAGAGGATCTCCATAGTGTTGAAATGGGTGCAGGCCGAAGGTAGCAGGTGATCTCTTGAGGCTATTCCATAGAAAGGAAATGCCTCATCTGGTTCTCGAATTCTCAGATATTTGGTAGACTGAGTGAGGGATAGTAGAGAATTCTGCATGGGACAACTTTTACTTTTTTATCACGAGGCTTGCTCAGTTTTCATTAGGGCTACTTTATGGCCACAGCCTGACGGGTCGCAACTTCGTTAGCGTTCGAACGACAAGAGCGTTGCTACTTACATAAGTAACTTGTCATATTTATAAATGTTATTTCCAAGCTAAATTTACTGGTCATTTATTGATCATTCATTGCTAGTAGACAATGGAGTCTTTAAAAAGAGATGCACAAAGAGAACAGCCGTCATTGCCACCCCATTTCCTGTCTCATTAACAGTTATGAGAATGAATTATTTTAATGTATTTTAGTTTCTCATGTTTGTTGAATCATTATTTGATATTACCTGAAATGTAGAGTGAGATAGAATTTTTCGCATATTGGATGATCATAATCCAAGTAATATATCTAAATCTAAAGAACATATTTTCAAACGAATATATTTAATTCTTAATAATATATCTAATTCTCAAATAAACAATAATTTCTTCCATTACAAATTTTGAAGCATCGGGGTAGTAGGTAAGAGTGTAACTAATCTCGGTAAAGTTAAGAATATTGCTTTCGTAAGAAGTCATTGTTTATTGTCAGGTGGATTTGATTAAATCTTGAGACAGCATCCGCAGGAAAACTTTCTCTCTCCCAGCGTTCTGATTTCTTACCTACACTTCTCATTAATTAATGATCATCTCTGGTCTACCACCTTTTCAATAAATGTATCTGCACCCACTGGAAAGGGGATGTCAAGAACAAAAATGAGTGAAATATGAATCTTTCTCTGTCTGAGCAATACGATATCCCTATATGATCTTGAATCCATCTGAAGCCGAGAGAGATAGAGAGTAATAAAAATAAACTACAAAAAAATGATTTGGGAAGAAATATAAAGAAAAATATTTGCAGGGACCAGCGTCTCACCAACATACAAAGTGGCAGGAAATGACAGTGGAGAGCCATTTCCGGCATTGCATCCCCAAGCCCGAAATTCAGTCTGACGCGGATATTATATATGCTGGATCAAATCGTATCTACGGCTCTGATTTCGGGAGGCAATGGGATACATTCACCTTAACGTCCCTTTAAAGGAGGAGGAAGAGAATAGAGAAAAGGCTCAGGAGAAGATCCAGAGGCATTTTTTCTCGGTAAATTATAACCCCTCGGTCGTAATACTGGACTTTTATAACATAATATTACCTCATTAATTTTAGTATCGTTTCATTACTGTCTACCTACCCTCAAGCAACAATGAAATTGCGTATGATTATTCATCTCTCTCTCTCTCTCTCTCTCTCTCTCTCTCTCTCTCTCTCTGGCATGGATAAACGACACTGGATCCCTGGACCGGACGAGGAGGAAGTGACATGGGTGTGCGTCCTAAAAATCCAATAAGCCTTTCTAGAAATCGGTAATTAATTGCGTTCTTCGTTACTGTTCGACCGTTTTGGGCCGTAGCTGTAGTGGTGAGCGAAAAAATGAGAGGAAGAAAAAACTGCCATGAGCGAACAGTACCTAGTTAAAGTGTACAGCGTCATATAACTACAAACCTGAAACCGGGAAACATCGATGAGCAATGTTTTTCTCTTATCAGTGCAACTAATAACAACAGTATAGAGAATAATAGCAGAGGGTCTCTCTCTCTCTCTCTCTCTCTCTCTCTCTCTCTCTCTCTCTCTCTCTCTCTCTGGTCCCAAATCAAATAGTGTATCTCATTTACTACCTTTTTCATCAGTGCACTAAAAATAACTATTGACAATGACACGGTTGGTATCCCTCTTTCTTCAACACAGAATGATGGCGGACAAAACAATGGCAGATTACATTCAGAGCACTACTGTCTTTAAAAGAACTATCAGGACTTGTGTTACTAAAGATCCTTTGATATCTTTGAACAAAGGATGCCTACAGAAAAAATATAAAGGTTTTAATTAGGCTCATTAATGCAAATGGATGGCGTCTGGTATTATGAATGAAGTAACTTCGTTGGCAGAGTAACTCGCTTGAAGAGAAAAAATTTCCATAAATAAAAAGAAAATGCAATTGAGTAACGAAGAAAAATGCAAAGTAAACGAAAACAGGAGAGAGCATTACAGTTTGGAATATATATATATATATATATATATATATATATATATATATATATATATATATATATATATATATATATATATATATATATATATATATATATATATATATTAAAAAATATAGTATATGATATATATATATATAAATATTTTTGTCTTATAGAAAGAATATATATATATATATATATTTGGAAAGATATATATATATATATATATATATATATAATGGTGTGGAAGTTTTGCAGCATATTTCATATATCCTTTAATATATATATATATATATATATATATATATATATATATATATATATATATATATATATATATATATATATATATATATATATATATATATATATATATGTATATTGTATGTGTTTTAAGTTTAAAAAATTTTGTAGTACCTCCGGCAGAAGAGTAACTCAATTGGCGAGATATGTTGATTGTCACTGAAGAAATAGTAGAAAGATAGCGTAGGTGAAAAGATGTATTAGAGAAATCTGAGGTTTTTGTCTTATAGAAAGAATGGACGATAATCGTGTGGTTGAAAGGATATGAATTGTTAGGGTGAAGGAGAGGAGGGCCTAGAAACGGTTGATAAGGGAGGGGTGACAGGTTTGGAAAGGAAAGTACTCAGAGTCCATGAAGCACGAGAATGTTTTCGAGATTGACTTGAATGCCGTAGTATACGTAAGGAGATTCGTTGTTGTACTGATAAACCTTCTGTGAAGTTATAGAAAAGCAGGTAATGGTGTGGAAGTTTTGTAGCATAAGGATTTCATCCATGTTTCATCCTTTAATATAGAAAAGTGGAAGAGACAGATGTGTTTTGTTTTCGGCACCTACCTCCTGTTAGTGGCTTAATGCTTTAGAGCATTCTAAAATCTGCGTCTCATTCACACAAACAGCAAATCCTATATATATATATATATATATATATATCCCCCATATATATATATATATAATATAGTATATATATATATATGTCGTTTTCTCTCTCCACCTATTGGTTATATATATATATATATATATATATATATATATATCCCTGAAGATGTAATATATATATATATATATATATATATATATATATATATATATATATATATATATATATATATATATATATATATATATATATATATATATATATATATATATATATATATATATATATATATATATATATATATACGTGTGTGTGTGTGTATGTATATTTGTACACTTATTTATACATAGTGTATCTATGAATGGTAAAACAAATGGTACATGAAAACTAGGCAATAAGTAAGATCCAAGAAAAAGAAATGAGAATTTCAATATTCGTTCCCAAAGAATTTGCACCAACGTGAATAATGAGATGGTCTTTGGGGCGATGCATTCCTCTTCGGTCTTGTGAAGCAATCAAGACCCATCAGACGTAAATTCTGAAGGAGCAGCGTAATACGATTATATTTTCTCGGCGGCCCCAAATAAATAGGGCGAAGGCATCAATTTTCGGGACTCCTGCCACCTCTTATCTACGCGACTCTTCAGAAATAATGAGCGCCAACGTCGATGGCGTTTCCTTCATATTACGGAGGTTTGTGGAGAGAGAATCTCATTATAAATAAAGGAAAAAAGTGATAAGGGCGAAGAAAAAGACGAAAACGTTTTCTATTTTACATACTTTCGATAACTCGCTCATTGATATTCCTCTTGTTAATGCCATATTTTCATAAACATTTAACAAAATTAATGAAATGGTCTACGAGTATCTAACCTTTGATAAGTGTCAATTTTCTTGTTCGGCTTAATTTTTCCTTTTTTATGTTTTAAGTAGCCACTTTTTGCCTGATATTCCACTTCATATGTGTGCTTCTGGTTGCCGAAAATGCATAATTAATTTTGAATAATTACTGAAAAGGCCACCTATAACGAATTTGTATAAGGCTGAAGCTGAACACACAAAAGATTCCCTACACGTTAACTATTGAAAAAAGTTCCCTGCCTTGTGTAGATCCCGAATTTTGTGAATGTGTGCTCATATCTTTTGTTAGTAAGATCATTTGGGAGTTTTGTTGGCGTGAGATTTCGTGGATGTAAGGTGTCACACTTCAGTCTGCTTATAAATCTGAACTTTGCTTCGGCACTAATTAAACTTTTCCTTTGGGAAAAAACACCTCCCTGAGAGAGAGAGAGAGAGAGAGAGAGAGAGAGAGAGAGAGAGAGAGAGAGAGAGAGAGAGAGAGAGAGAGAGAAAACTTCATTTGACATGATTCAACTTCTTTTGAATGAGAATGGTTAGGGCTGAATGATTGGATTTTTAATACAATCATCTAGGTAAACACTGACGTTTAATTACCTTTAGCTCTAGATACTGTTACACAGAAACACTCAGACACTGAAAATTTAAATAAGTAGTATTAAACAGTGTTTACACTCATAACATCAAATGTTCTCGAGGATCTTATTTTTGGAGTAATCGTCCTATCCTGGGCCTCCTTTCAGTTTTGTTTCCTCTTTAGGGCTAAGACCACCCAAACAATGGCGCCTCACTCATTTACTTATTCGCCCCCCCCAAGAAAAAAAAAAAAAACTTGTTTCCTTCTGCTATATCCCCACCTCTCTCTAATTAAAATGGTAAATCCAAGGAAACGACTCAGTATAATTCGACTGCTGACGTCCTAGATGAAGTTGGTATTCATCTAAACAAATTAACCCTATTTTAGATCATCAAATCTCCGGTAACGTCTGAAATTCCGTGGAGGTGTTGCATCTAAATTTAAGGGATAAGAAGGATGGATTGAAATAAACTTGGAAAGGAGAACGGAGTTGGTACAATAAGGAAGAAATTACGGCGATTAGAGCCCTCTGATAACGGTTATCTGCAGACGCAGAATCATAAAGATCAAGACACATTTGGTGACGGCCAGGGAAAGCGATAGGAAGAGGAATAAGGAAAATTAAAAGGCAGGAAATACGCGTGTCAGATTGACATAAGTGTCTCATCAGATAAAGATGTCAATGAAGACACGAAGTCAGGATTGTTTGAAAACAAAAATTAAAATATTTCTTGATACGAAAAAAAACAATTATATGACGTGTTCCATAAAAGGAGACGGAGTACAAACACTCCACCTAAACGACTGAAATGATTCATCCTAAAATTGTTCATAACGTCACTACCTTAGGGCTCTTTCAAAAAATTAGGCGATTTTTCTTCGATAATTAATTATCTTCATTAACACAAGTCTCCTTTTTGCGACTGAAATTTCACAAGTGCATGATACTGGTATATTCCTTAATTGAACTTATACAGTACATAAGTATACTGAGTATGTTTATGCGAACACATCATATTCGAGACTACTGGGAACAGAAAACTGCAAACCACCTTGGAATATTCTTAATGAATCTTCATGTTTTACGATAATCTCCTTAACCCTCATAATCGTATCGATCATTTTAAATTTTAAATCGGTTTAATGCAAGGTAATCAGACCTGATATGAATTTTTACTGAGGAAGAATCCAGTAATTTTAAAGAAGTATCCTAATTGATATATTAAACTTCTAATATCTTCTTATTGCTATTACCAGTCCAATTTAGTAACCAGATTATCGGCAATTGCTCCTGACAAGCTATTAAGGAAAATATTATTACCGCCTTTGACAGTTTTACGATGTTGTAATTTTTCATGATTGCTTTTGAACGCAGTTTATGTACCACATGATATAAACAGAAAGCTCTTAAATTCCTTGAATATGCTTTCTGCCCCGAACGATTTGTTTTAGGATACTTGAATAGTAGTAGAGTAATCTGCATTCTAATGTACCCGGTGTAAATTTTTACATGAATGGCAAAGCGGAGGCTACGACCTACACCCACATTAAATTACATCAATCATGCGGGTGCTAAACTTCTGAACTCTGCATGATTTAGAATGATTTAGAAACAGCAAAAGAAGATAAGGTAAATTGGCCAAATGTAAATAAAGAGGGTGCAAAAATAAAGTGCCTATCACCAGTCCACTCATCTTTGCAACGCCATGCAAACTTAAGCAGTCGTAAATGAAATAGTCCATAAGAGCCAGATATTTTACATTTTTGTTTAGATTTGTACCTTCTTCCTCTAACTCCTAACAAAAAGATACAATCTTTTGTCGCATTCATAAACCGACAGGAACACCATACACCAAAAGTTATTGGGAATACAGAACTCTAAGCCATCTTTTTCACTAAACCTATTTATACACATGAGACAGCCAACCCTCTTATATAATGTCAATGCAGGTAGAAGTGTAAATTTAAGGATATGTTGATGTCATCATTTTTATTTTGACTTTCGGATCTGTAGCCGCAAGCACGATTCAACTGTAATTTCGTGAGATATTTTACTATATAAATCTCTTACTGGTCTTTAAAAATAATTTAGGGAGTATTCAGCAATAGCACGAGCACCAGGTTTTATTCATTATTTTCTTTTTGCCATTTTTATTCCAGTAGGTAAACGAATTAAAAAACTGATTAAAAGTAGAGTAGAGGGAATACACAAACTGTGTTTCAGTTTACCGCGTATGTTTACCATTCATACATCCAGTTCAATATATTCTGCAAATTTTATCTGAGAGACATTATAAAATTAACTACTATCGCAAAACATCCAGTAAAATACATCCGCTTCTACAGAGTAACCTTCCTATAAAAAAAGTTTACTTTGCAGAAGCGAATGTTTTGGATAGTCAATTATTCATCATTGCCATTAAAATAGGGTCTAATAACCATGTCGACAATGCCTCCGAGTAATGGGAACCTTCCGTTTCCTCTCACCTAAGAGGCGTTCTTCGCGGCACAACTCGTTTAGCGGAAGACATTTGCCTTCAGTGCCAAAATCGTTATCATATATTTCGCGGCGTGGATGGCATAACCACCCAAACGTTTCATAGAAGGACAGCTGAAGTAGTATTTTACCCTAGGCGAAACCGAAGAAATTTGCAAATTGTCGACAGTAATTTTGTTGAGTCTCACACAATACCAGGGATCCAACGGCTAAATCTCACGGATTTCGCAGCGCAGTCTCGTCTTAGAATGCTATTAAGTTCTCTTGCAGGGAGTAAACATAAAAATGTGCCAGCTGAAGGATAATAGTCGAGCACGTGCGGAGATACAAATTGAACTCAAAAGGCAGAGGAGAATGGCGGCGGTTTTCTGGAAAGCAAATATATGACGGCCATTATGAAAACTGCTCATTAATTCTTGAAAGTCATGGGGACGTTGGCAGATTTTTATTAATGACACGATTCCGGTTTCATGCCCCATGCCCCATTATTTCTCGGTAAGAGTTTATTTACTTATTATACAGCTTCGCGATAAGAGACAATTTTGTAAACGGTCTCCATGACTTTATTCATCTCGTAAAAAATTATGCGACTGAAAATATTCTGATTAATTATTTCATGTACTGTACTTTGCATCCATTGTGACTAAAATCATTCATTTCCCCTATCCACATAATGGCAGATCAGCTCGTTCATATTACTTATGTAATTACTAGAAAATTTAGAATAAATATTTTTCGATACTGTAAGAAAATTGATTTGTGAAGTATGAAAAATAGTATGTAACCTAACTAGCGTATACAAAAAAAAAAAGTTGAAAAGGATACCTACATAACGAATACAAGGTAGATTTAAATATTCGTTACTTTTTGTGAAATACTTTAAACATGACTCAAAATATTCTTTAAAAGTTTAATTAACACCGATATTAAGTGGGCTAGACGGTAACATAAAGCTCTGTTAAACATTCGGAATCTGCGTTACATATCAAAGGCACTCATGGAATACCGGCCAATAAACAAAGTTTTAGTTTTGCTGGTGTTCAGCCTTATACACAACTGCCTGCAATCTTATTGATAAAATATATCCGCTGGCTTCATTTTTCACTCGGTCATTTTTAAGTTGTACGTTCATCATTATCATAAAGGTCCCAGTCCTTCAAGGGGGGAAAATGTTGAGAATAACTCTTATTACCCTACATAAAAGAACTGTAAGACTGTAAGTTCCACGGTATTCATTTTCCATTCTAACAGAATTGGAGGGTCTTGATTTTTTTTTTTTTTGTAGTTATGGTGCTTTTATGCTGGAAGTATCGTTCGGTCATTATACAATACCCTCGTTAAAGCTGAGTTGGCCTTCCGAATACAGTAGCAGCTTTTTCTAACTTCACCCTTGCTGAAAATTGTTGGTCGAAGCGTAAGACAAAGTATCGGGAGGATGAAGGTTCGGTGCACGGCGGGTGTCACTGTGATAATATGGTGTCATATGTGACAGTGAATTTTCTTTTGAGGACTGTTTCATCCAGTGCCAAGTTTCTTTTAAAACACCGAAAATCGGGAGAGTCAAGCCAGGCTGTTATAATGTAAGTACCGTGAAATTATACAATTGGTTTCGGTTTTGGTTTATCGGTTTATCGGTTTAAAAGGGAGGGTTTTGTTGCTGTCTCCTGGTTAAACTAAGATATACTTAACTTAACTTATTGGGTGCTCGATATTAATGAATGATGTCACGATAGTAAGATTCCAGTTTTCGTCCGTCACAGTAGGCCCACTTCGCCTGAATTTTGTTTTTTCTTGATAACCATCAGCTTTTGTATTTTGAATGTCAGCTATTTTAACCGAGATGAATACAGTGAAAGTGTTAATATTTTCAAATTGTTTTTCGGATTTTGAAAACTTTAAATAGTTAAGGCTATAAGTTCCATACTTGTCAACGAATTGTTGCAATGGTTCTTAGTATGTAACGATTTTATAGCGTTCCTTTTAACGACGATTCTCAATCGTGAATTTTCAGCTTTAATATGTATATAGTATGTTATAGGATGTAAACTCCGGTGTATGCTACGTAATTCACGACAGAAGCTGAAATGTATTAGAGTTGAATATTTTTTCTGTACTCTTTATGAACGTAATCGGCGACATTCGTGGGTTTGAGAAGGAGACTGCATTATTTTTCTACTGTATCATTTTTACTTTTTTACTAGTTTGACTTTTTATGCTTATTTATTTTAAGAAACCAGTGATAAATGCCCTCATACGAACTGTACAACTGCATTCGAGTTTTAAATGAAGATATAATTTGTAATGCATATTATGACCTTTTGGCTTTTACAGTAGATAGATAGATAGATAGATAGATAGATAGATAGATAGATAGATAGATAGATAGATAGATAGAAGAAACTAATCGTACTCGACTCGTAATCCCCTAAATCACAAAAAATTCCCAAATCCTTTCATCACTCGTGGTTTTTCATGTTCCATTTCCTTCTGTTGATAGCTATGTGGATGGTTTGTTATAAGGAGGACCAATCTGCGATGCCTTATGAATATCAGTGTAAAGGACACGGGTGGCGCTGCTGTATCTACAGGGTCTGACCTCTCCCTTTTGCCATAATATATGATGAGGCAGTGACTCTGACTTCCGATTTTTACATGGCGTTTCTTGTTTTCTTCTTTGAATTAATACATGATTGAAAAAAGTGGAGAATTATTTTTACGAATTTTAGAAAAGTGACGTGACAAACGGGGTTCCTTTAAAAGGTTTCGTTGGTACTAAGTTGACTGCAATCAGAACGTGACAGTTGTCGTTTCTTTGGCTGTTGGAGAATTTCTATTGTTAGGATGTTGCCACCAAGACAGTGTTTTGACAAGAAAGTTTGTGAATGAGCGATACACAACATTCGTCCAAGTGATTTGTCTGCTGTTTGGTTCGTTTTCTGCTGAAACTCCAAAGAGTATTTGCAAATGCAGCAGAGTTAATTCGACTCTTTATTTGTTTTATGTCCATGTGTTTGTCCGGATGAGGGATCTATTTGGAAAGATGATTCCATTCGCATACATACATCTAACATGCATCATTCGAGATCCGGGGAAATCTACCTACCTCAATCATCTAACGATAAAAATACTGTGTAGTGTTGTAAAGTGGTGTTTGTAATGTCGTATGTAGACTGATAAAATGAGGTTGGCTTATTTATGTTCATGCTTTCATTGTTGGGAGTAAGAGAAAATTTGCTTTGACTCTTTCCTAGTACCATCATTTAATTTCTAATAGAATTTTTGTATTATCTGATTTGTCTTTAATTTCTTACATTTATTGACTTCAGATACAAAAATTCCGTAAGTATATATGAAATTTTCCTTACATGGAGGTGATATTCTAATCAGTTTCAGGCAACGGTTGATATACTTACATAGGTTGAGTATGTACTAAAAGACAGATGATATAGCTCTATGGTTTTATTTTAAAAGCTAGTAAACTGCCACGAGATGACACCATAGAAGCTTAACCAAGTATTTTTTTCAGGAATATGGAAATAATGGTTAAGTATATCTAAAAATAAGTTTCGTAGCATCTGTTGTGTGTGCACTAATGAATATATACGAGTGCATACTGCATAACGATGTTGAGAGGTCAAGTAAATGTGCAATTACTCAAGTGTTCCCTCTAAATTTGCAGTAACATTCTAAAATTCTAAAAATATGTGATATATTAGTTTCTAAAAGTTGGAAGAACAAAGCATTGGCATTTCTTAGAGCGATTTAAAAATGACAAAGAATTGACACTTAATAAAATGTCACCGGAATGAATATACACGAAAACTTAAATTGAACACACGATGAATAATAGTTGCAATTGAAAGATAATTTATGCTGCCCGTTACTAAATAAATTGAACATGAGGGGAACGAAAGAGAGAGAGAGAGAGAGAGAGAGAGAGAGAGAGAGAGAGAGAGAGAGAGAGAGAGAGAGGATGGGTGGGTTGTGGATAGAGAGAGCGGGAAATCAGTGGTTTAATAGCTTTGCTAAATTTGTTCGTTCATCAAGACAGTTGCTTTATTCATTGTTTCGTTTTTCATATACTGCGTTTTATTTATAATTATGTTGTTTGTAGATATTTAGTAAGGCTTATGTTGCTGTCTTGCAACTTTAACATTCCCCCCAGTCTGTTATGTGGGTATTTTAAGGTGGGGAGGGTTTATTGAGATCTGTTTTACTTATAATTTGATTTATATACACTGGAAAGAATATTATGTATCTTTTTGGTGGACTTTTAATCTAATTGTCAAAAGTGTTATTCCCATTTCACAGCTTCAATTTTCATACTTTCCGCAATTAATCTCTTTTATTGTGGGCTTACGGCTTAATCAGAGTATTGTGTTGGTCCTTGTACACAAACCAGGCAAACGATTGTGATAAAATTAAATCGCTTGAATTGCATCAATATACAATAGAACTGGTGATTTTCATAGTTATCATTTTAATCAAGAAACATATAACAAGATAACCCTTTATTTACAGGTGGAGATAAAACTCAGTAGTGATTTAAATATTAGTCTATTATCTGTACATACATTATATATATACACACATTACACACACACACACACACACACACACACATATATATATATATATATATATATATATATATATATATATATATATATATATATATATATATATATATATATATATATATATATATATATAGAGAGAGAGAGAGAGAGAGAGAGAGAGAGAGAGAGAGAGAGAAGAGAGAGATAACAAAATCAACAGCATCACACGCATACACTTCCACGAAGTCGTTCCATCATCGTCCCCTATCGCGCCTACTCTGGACCACTTCCCACCCAATCTGTCCCAAATAAAGCTGTTGAGTTGTCGTTCTTTGTTCAGTCAGGACAGGAGCAAACTCAATTTTCAGAAGGCGCTTTCCTTTCGCTACAGTCTTTTGGCTCTTCTCTGAAATTCTTCAGACATTACTTTACCTGAAATAGCATATTTTTATGGAAAGAATATTTTATTGTATGGAGAGAAACAAGTACTCTTTATAGTATAAGTAGAATATCGAATAAGAAAAGACAGGAAGAAAGGCGATAGTCACTGTATTCCTTAACTATTGGAAATGTTGCGATGGCCAGTCAGTAATCATGCACCAGGTTGTCTAATGTATCTTGTGCATTAGTTATATGCATCATAATACATAATTAGAAGAATGTATTTCACCTTACAGATGAAGTAGCAATGGGACCTCCTCTCGGATTTGAATCAAGTTACAGTACAAATAAAAAAAAAATAAATAAAAATAAAAGAAAAACTTTAATTCTCACATATGTTAAAATGATTAAATTTAACGAAATTCTATCCAGTGTACACCAAGTTCTCCTGTGTACGATGCCGAATAGTTGTTAACACAGTAAAACTGATAAAAGCATTTTCAGGTGATGACGATTGTCATTATAATTATTTGCAGTAGTTGAGGAAGAGAATGGTCTGATTTCTTGTTATTGAGAGCTGTATTACTGATTTTTTTAAATATTGTCTTAAAGCTACAATCCCTTTCCTCTTTGCAATTGAAACGCCAGACAGTCTCAGCAACCTGAAGTGAGGCAGGCTGCAGCCAGCGTTCCACGAAATGCTGCTTAATTTGACAACGAATTATTATTATCATTATTACGCACATGAATGCCGAGGTTCACTCAGGTGTGTTGGTTTGACCTCCAGTTCAGTAATTAAAGAATAAGTGATCTCATTAATTTCAAAAGCATTATTTCTGTGTTCAAGATAGAGTATTTTTTAAGCAATTATTTAGTAATGGTTATTATCTTCATCATCATCCTTCTCTCGACTTCTGCCATTTTATCATAAGGATTGTAGATGCAAGGATAGGCCATTACTGCGCTAACATAGTGGAGTGGATATCATTTTATTATTAATTAAAAGCACCCTTGGATGCTAATGTATCATTGCTTTTAGATACTGTAAGAAAGTAGTTAATGCCGTTATTCTGTGTGACTCAATAACTACTTTTACTCGTGAGTTTCATTATGTTTAAGCCTTATGAAAATTCAGTCTGCTTATGAAAGGTTGAACAACAGCTTAGCAAACGGCTCAATGCTGAAGTTGAAGATATGTAAACAGTATATTAAAAAGACGTATCGTGTGACAAAAGGATATTTGTATGGCACGAACATTTTACGGGAAATATGAGTTTCAAGTTAATGAACTTCTTTTATGAACTGAAAATTAGTAGATTAGGACAAAAATGTTTTAGTGGGACTTTCTTCGTTCATATGATTTAAGGTTTAAGTTTGCCTTTGATGATTTTTAGTGATAAAGGAAGGGTAGAGAGATTATATATTTAAAGTTTTAACGGTATTTTATGTAAGACAGGAATTAAATGAAGTCAGTGGACTGTGTTTTTTTTTTTACTATTAGTTGCCAAGGTAAGAAATTAAATAACTTCTTATTTTTAAAAGATGTTGGCAGCGATTAATATTGTAACTGTTATTATTCTGTAATTCAGTTTTTCCTCTTATATGTCGTTTTCCTTTAGGCCAGCCCATGGCCATTAATAATGCACTCATGCATTATTGAAAATATTCCATTACGCCAATACGGAGACCCTCTAGGCAACGAGCATCAGAATTCTTAAAACTTAAGGTGAATAACCCTTGGACTTCTTGAAGGACACTAGCGGCATCGATGGAGAAGATCATTAGGGCGTTTTTCTCACTTGAGATGTTCATTAGCATTATCTATTACCTCTCGCCCTCCTGTCACTGAGCGTCAGTCCGGAGTGTCCCTGTCTTCCGCAGTTCTCCTTCGTCACTCTATAATGGTCTTATCGTTCACTTCGTCTCCCTTATCTCTTCCTCCATCTTGATGACCCCGTTTCTGTGAATTGAGTCTCTCTCTCTCTCTCTCTCTCTCTCTCTCTCTCTCTCTCTCTCTCTCTCTCTCTCTGCAGTAAAGATAGCATTGATAGCAGTAGTACAGCCCCTGTTTTATGTTCCCCTCCATTTTCATATATCGGACGCGGGTTCGAATCCCGTCACGAGCGTCAGAATTTATTAACTTTCCATCATTTGGATCTTCTACTTTGCAGGACAAACATGTAAACTAAGTATGAAAAAATCGGAAGAGTTAAGAGGTCTATTACAAATCGGTGTTGTCAAATGGTGTAGGTCTTTTTCATTTTCTATCTCTCTCTCATTCTCCTTTACCTTTTGTCATGTCTACGAGTGCCAGTATATAAACCAGTACAATCATGATGGTAATAATAACAAGAGGAAAAAAGAAGGGAAAGTTGGTTAAATGTAAGAAAGTAAAATTTTTACTGAGAAAAATTAAAGTTCCAGCGCTTGACTTCCTTTGATATGCCTCTTTCTCGGACAAACTCTGTAATCTCGGAAAAAAGGGCATCTTGCGCTAATCTATGACAACCTGAGGGCACTTAAGCATCCTGGATCAACGGCAAGCGCTTAGCTGCTCTCCTTTAATCTTAAGACATTTTGGGGTTGTGTTCAAAAGGAATTACATTCACTGGCCTCCGTATGGGAGCGTTTGGTATGGTGTAGTGTGTTATATTAGAAAAAATTAAGGAACTGGGTGAATGTAAACAAAATTTTCGACTAATGTGCTAACACACATAAGTAAGGTCAGTTTAAAAATTGTTATTGACAAGAATAAATTTTTCTGTAATAAACAGAAATAAACTAAAAAAAACATTCTACGGTTATGATCAAAGGATTCTTGCAGCACTTTTGCCCTACAGGGCGCTCATGTAAGGAAACCCACCAAAATCCCTTATTCAACACAAACCCAATGCTAACATAACTCCGTTCCATCGTCTCTCTCTCTCTCTCTCTCTCTCTCTCTCTCTCTCTCTCTCTCTGTCTCTCTCTCTCTCTCTCTCTCTCTCTCTCTCTCTCTCTCTCAAAATTCCATATTCGACTCCAACCCAATGCTAATATAAGCCCATTCCAACGTCTCTCTCTCTCTCTCTCTCTCTCTCTCTCTCTCTCTCTCTCTCTCTCTCTCTCTCTCTCTCTCTCAAAATTCCATATAACTCAATGCTAACATAGCTCCATTCCAATCTCTCTCTCTCTCTCTCTCTCTCTCTCTCTCTCTCTCTCTCTCTCTCTCTCTCTCTCTCTCTCTCTCTCTCAGAATTCCATATTCGACTCTAAACTAATGCTAACATAACCCCATTCCAGCGTCTCTCTCCCTCTCTCTCTCAAAATTCCATATTCGACTCTAACCTAATGCTAACACAACTCCATTCCAACCACTATCTCTCTCTCTCTCAAAATTCCATATTGGACTCTAACCTAATACTAACATAACTCCATTCCAACCTCTCTCTCTCTCTCTCTCTCTCTCTCTCTCTCTCAAAATTCCATATTGGACTCTAACCTAGTGCTAACATAACTCCATTCCAACGTCTCCCCACCTCTCTCTCTCTCTCTCTCTCTCTCTCTCTCTCTCTCAAAATTCCAAAATATTCGACTCTAACCTAATCCTAACATAACTCCATTCCAACCCCCTCTCTCTCTCCAACCTCTCTCTCTCTCTCTCTCTCTCTCTCTCAAAATCTCTCTCTGGACTCTCTCTCTCTCTCTCTCCATCTCTCTCTCTCTCTCTCTCTCTCTCTCTCTCTCTCTCTCTCAAAATTCCATATTGGACTCTAACCTAACGCTAACATAACTCCATTCCAACCTCTCTCTCTCTCTCTCTCTCTCTCTCTCTCTCTCTCTCTCTCTCTCTCTCTCTCTCAAAAAATTCCATATTGGACTCTAACCTAATGCTAACATAACTCCATTCCAACGTCTCCCTCTCTCTCTCTCTCTCTCTCTCTCTCTCTCTCTCTCTCTCTCTCTCTCTCTCTCAAAATTCCATATTGGACTCTAACCTAATGCTAACATAACTCCATTCCAACTCTCTCTCTCTCTCTCTCTCTCTCTCTCTCTCTCTTCCATCTCTAACCTCATAACTCCATTCCAACCTCAAAATTCCATATTGGACTCTAACCTAATGCTAACATAACTCCATTCCAACGTCTCCCCACCTCTCTCTCTCTCTCTCTCTCTCTCTCTCTCTCTCTCTCTCTCTCTCTCTCTCTCAAAATTCCATATTGGACTCTAACCTAATGCTAACATAACTCCATTCCAACGTCTCCCCACCCCATTCCAACTCTCTCTCTCTCTCTCTCTCTCTCTCTCTCTCTCTCTCTCTCTCTCTCTCTCTCAAAATTCCATATTGGACTCTAACCTAATGCTAACATAACTCCATTCCAACGTCTCCCCACCTCTCTCTCTCTCTCTCTCTCTCTCTCTCTCTCTCTCTCTCTCTCTCTCTCTCTAATCATATTCATACAGGTTCTTTTGAGTCTGAATTTAGGAATTAGTGTAAGAAAAAAGAAAAACAGGTAAAACAATGGGCAGGTTGAATAAGTTTAGGAAATCAAATAAATTGAAATCTAACATTCAAGCAAGATTACACACTTGTCCAATCTAATGTGCATTGCTATACGTACACGAGTTATGGTATACCAGTTAAGTTAAAAGACCTTGTCGATTTAAGAATAAAGCTTTAAGAATATCACTAGGGGTTTGATGGCAGGATAGTGTTACAAGTACAGTAGGGGAAATTACGGAAGTTCCATATGTGGTTGAGATAATGATTTCAACATTATTACGAAGTTAAATGTCAAATTTAATTGACGGCGACATGTTTCGATTTGTAGACAAAAAATATAAATAACATTGGTGTTTAACGCGTTTTATGTTAAAATATACTAACTACTTGGTGACAAGTTTTGTTCTGGTTGAAGAAACGTGAACGAGTTCGCGCGTTTTCTTCATCATGACTGATTTTGGTCCGGTATGTTGCACTGGTACGACTGTAATAGATAAGAATGAAAGTGAAAGGAATTAAAATCCAAGGTGAAGTTCATCTTTAGAACCAAATTTCACTTATGAAGTTTCGCATTCGCCACATATATCCTTTTCTTAAAACTGAAGTTTTCCCTTTGATATTCAGAAGTTGAGTTAACTTCTTTGACTCCTTCGATTGTAACTTCTGGACGATATGTTGTTGATTTTATTTTGGCAAGAGTTTTTATGACCCAGGCAAGTTCAGTTTGATACCTGGCCCTATTAACTGCAATTTGCTATTATTTAGCACTGAAAAAATTCATGTAAAATACTTTTCATGATGAATACAGATCACTGGGTGATTTACACCACTTTTCATAAGGTTTGTAGTACTTCGTTATTACTTGCAAATCAATGCATTACACAGCGACTTTTAAAAAGTATAGTAGTTTTCTCTTCCAGTTTTTAAAACAAAAAAGGGAGACTTTCAGGATAGAATAAATGTTTCATTAAAAATTATGGTTGCATCAGCGGAGTTTAATAGACTAAATTCATTCATTTTGATCGAGAACATTTATTTCCATTCAGTTCTGTAACTGCCTGAAGTTCTATTTAGAGAGAGAGAGAGAGAGAGAGAGAGAGAGAGAGAGAGAGAGAGAGAGAGAGAGAGAGAGAGAGAGAGAGAACTTTTACGATTCCCTTCACTTTAGCTCATTGTTTCTTTTGCTGTTATGATGTCACGGGTATCTGAAAGCATTTGGGTAAAAAGGAAATCAAGTATAAAATAAGTACTTGTGACTTATAATGGCAACGATTAAAGTACGGAAAGGATAAACTGGATTTTCTTTCCTTTTTATATTTTATTTCATTTCATTTAATGGATGCGTTTGTCAAGCCTTTGTATTCATTAATAGTAGCTTTAGTGTTCAGTAAATGTGTATATTTTTCACGCCTTTGTACTAATTCCTCATGAAGAGCACCGCTCAGTTTGTTTCACTCTAGAGATAACAGATTGTAAATGATCAGATATTTAGATAATTGTCTCCAGTGTGGTGAAATTGGAATTTCGTAAAACACAATGTTTCCCTTAAATGATTAAAAAGATAGCTAGATTATCGATTAAAAACCACAGACACAAACTGAGAGAGAGAGAGAGAGAGAGAGAGAGAGAGAGAGAGAGAGAGAGAGAGAGAATGTGTCTCGTCGTGTACATAAAATGGTTTTTGGTCTCAGTAACAGATTCATTCATTTGGTGCGCATCTAGTGTTTTCGATTGACTGCAGAGATACTCGCGTAAAATTGCAATAGAGATAAAATAAAATGAAATAACACACCGACAAAGAGACGAGTAGAATAGATAGAATGGCTGACTATTAGATTGGGTCCCCACACACTGGTTGGAAGTCGTTTATAGTTGAAGAGGTAAATGGTGAGTTTAAAGTGATCGTTATTTTGTGCGTAAACTGTTTTGATTAGAATAGCTTATCCATTTGGGTATTTTTCATTAGTTTTTATGTTAAAAAAATACAGTGATGCAAAATACTGCTCTTTCCGCATAAAAGAAAAATCTTTATTTTTATAAAAAAAAATGTAAAAACTGAAAGGCTGCGTCATAATTCTTGATAGTTACAAATTTACGATTCACAAACATCCATATTCTTGTGAACAATCACGATGATTCTTTGTCAGTTCGAAACGGGAAAATGCAGGAAACTAGAATTTATGAGTGACTGATTCCTCATCACTGGCTGGGTACAAAGATGTAGATTAATTTTTCTGTTTATCTGCCTTCAGTGAGAGATAAATGGTCCAAAAGGGGCATGGTGGGAGGGACCAGGGGATGAGGAGGACATGATGAAAGGCACACGACCCTACAGGCATCAATTCCAGCCGAGGGATATCCCCTAATCTTCTGCATTCTTAACACCTTACTAAGCTTTTGTTGTGCCTAAAGAAGTTTAATGTGAGTAGCCTCCCTCTCTCTCTTTGTCTGTCTAGAGTAATTAATTTTTTGATGAAGATCAAAAGACGGAAGGAGCATAAGAAATTTTCGAAAATAGTCCTGATCCAGATTTAAGTAAATACGTTCCTAAGATAATATATCAATAAAACTGCATTAGCATACATTTCATTACATTCAGTTGTTGTCATTATCTTTGTGGCGCAATCATTTAACGGTTCTTTCAACTAATGAAACTGAAGTTATATTATTAGCTTGAATAACAGATACTTAGTTTTCTGTAAAAGAAAACTATTGAGATGGCTTTGTCTGTCCGCCCTCAGATCTTATAAACTACTGAGGCTAGAGGGCTACAAATTGGCATGTTGATCAACCAACATCCAATCATCACCAGATTGCAGCCCTCTAGCCTCAGTATTTTTTATTTTATTTAAGGTTAAAGTTAGCCATGGATCGTGCGTCTATCACCGCTAAGTCCTATTCCGGAAGGCGTCGCCGACGAACCTTCACTTGACCGCATCAGGGGAGCAACTAAGCGCTGCCAGGTCGTAGCTGAGTTTCATTTAGCATTATACACTGTACAGAAAACTCGATTGCCCCAAAGAAACTTCGGCGCATTTTTACTTTTTTTCGTTTTTTGCATTTCTCTCCCATGATCTAGAAACTACGATGTTCTTCCCTTCTTGTGGATGTGGGTATAGAAATTCAAAAGTTAGCAACTGTTTACTAAGTATAGTGAAACCGATGGCCCCTGATGGCCCCTGCCAACTGGGGACGCACCTGAACTGAGCTTCATCTCCCGTTATCATCATCGATTTCATTATGATAACATGCCAGAAAAGGAGAAATATTTAAAAAATTTTCCTTTACACAGTCCCTTTTAGTGGCTGTTTTCTTATTTATTTTTTCGAGTTGATGGACTTATTTTACCTAACTTAAAATAAGTATTGTTCCCTAATTATTTTATGAGTATTACATTCATTAATTTAATATTACTGAGTTTTAACAAATGTATAAAAAATTATTCTGCGTTGCATCTATACATATTTGGTAAGTTTCAAGGAAACGTCTTCTGTTTATTAGTACGTTTTATCGTATGCTCAGATATTCCTGGGACGATTTGACATTTGAAGAATATTGTATATTCTCAGTTCATTATTATTCCATTGAACCCATTTGCTAAAGACTTTACAGGATGAAGGAATAGCTTCCTTTGAGTCTTCTTTGCCATTGCTTTATGTTAATGTTTCCACAGACTGAAGTTCACAGAACCACTTTGGTGTCCAGATGCTTGTTCTCCCTGTCTAAATTACCTATTCTCTTTATAACTTACTTAGAGGTAAGCTCCGTTCTAAACACTGTATTGTTGTTATGTGAGAAAACATTATTTTTTCCCTGGCCCATTGATTTTACAGTTGCTGTTCCTACATCTCCAGTTACATTTGGCCTGCCTTATGAACTTTTTCCAAACAAGATTTCTTGCCTCATTCCTAAAACGCATCTTCTTGCTTTTTCTTGTTCTCTCTTTCTTCCTTGGCATCGACTTTTTTTTCAGATGGGCACGTTGCTTCATCTCCTTTGTTTGATTGTGCTTTTTTTTTATCACATCCTTAATTGTTTTTCGAGGTCTTCAGTTATTCATCCCATTGTTACCCCTAGCGAAGTTTTTTTTTATCGGTATTTCCATACCAGTATTGTCATTCCTCAACGAGTATTAACCATTTCTATCTTGCTGCAACAAGAATTCTTACTAAATAGTTTATATATATATATATATATATATATATATTATATATATATATAGATATATATATATATATATATATATATATATATATATATATATATATATATATATATATATATATATGTTTTATATATATATATATATATATATATATATATATATATTATATATTTATATATATATATATATAATATATATATATATATATATATATATATATATATATATATATATATATATATATATATATATATATATATATATATATATATATATATATATATATATATATATATATATATATATATATATATATATATATATATATATATATATATATATATATATATATATATATATATATATATATATATATATATACATATATATATATATATATATATACATATATATATATATATATATATATATATATATATATATATATATATATATATATATATATATATATATATATATATATATAATTGCAATTAAAAAACTATATAAACAAGAATCAGGAATGCCAGAAGGAGCTGTGAACCGTATATTTTCGTAATATGTGCTTAAAGATGTTGAAAGGTAATTCAGTAATAGTTTTACACCAATGATCCGACCAGTTTTGTGATTGATCCGAGTACAAGCGCTTGTTCATTTGGATACTAATAAAAATAAGAATTTATTTCAGTTCGTCAATATAGACATTTGTCAGAAACAAATTGTTTACCATAGTCGAAATGATTTGTTAGAACTTGGTCCTCAATGATTCAGAATGGAGACTGGTGTGAAGTGAGAAATGGTTTCCTTTATTTCCTATCGGATATCAGGTTTCCTTTATTTGCAATTGGACATCCAGTTGTGAACAACATGAAAATGAACACGATACTATGTATCTATGTATGGGTATGTGTTACAGAGCGAGGTTTATTCATAATAGCGACAGTAACCCCTTGAATTCTCTATTTCCAGGCATCTGTGTGGAAACGCTTAACATGTCCATTTCAGAGTTCAAAAAAGATAAGAATTGATTTCCACTTGTTCCGAATTCAGGTTCTGTACCTAGAATTGAAGTCAACTAAAACTTATTCCACAAATAATCCACTTATATTAAATATAATTTATATTTGGAATATCATGCACCTAAATGGATTCAGATGAAGACTGCATCTCCCTGAACAGGATTTTAACCTATGGATTTGTGATAGAAAAATAAGAACAGATTTCGACTTTGCTACATATTCCTAACGAATCTTTGTTCATTCCCCTAAGTCGAAATCATCTCCACGAAAGTTGAGTAGTAAGATTATAACACATTCATGATAATTTGTCAGTTTTACACAACATATTTACCCTTTCAAAATTAACAAAATTAACATTAATATATGATTCACTTTGCTCTCGGAAAAAATACGTCTGCTCAAGGCAGATGCATTTTGATATAAACTGCATGAGATGAACTGTACTTGGTACCAACAAAAGTTATAGTGGCACTCGTTGACAGTAATTTGAAGTGGGAAGTATTTTCCTTCCGGTTTCTTTTGGTTGAATAGACTTAATAAACTGCTGAAGTATGCCCCTAATGGCACTGTGCAAATATATTACTCATTGGGATTGGTACTACTAATCTCGTTTGCCACTGAGAATGGGATTCAGTGTGAATTTCGATGGTCAGTTTATTCTGTTCTTTTTATACATTACTTTGCACGTGTTGCTTATATGGTTAAAAGATCGTGAGAAGTGGACAGAGGTTTAGACATATTTGAAAAATATCCAACAAAGATTTGAAAATGTGGGGAACTTTTCATTAAAGATCCGGTTATATGTTCTGTTTCATCTTGATTTTCTATACCCATATCGCAAATAAAAAGGACATGGAATAATATCTCTAAGCTATAGAATAATTAGTTGACAGTCTTTATTTTTAATATTTTATTTAAAAAAAAAAATACAATAAAATAATATCCTGTAGACCCTAAATTAGGTTTTCCATTTTTCTTGTATGTTATTCACTTTAAATTAAATGTAAGTTAATTAAAAAATAATTTAATTCAGAAACCTGCTACTTTGTTTGTTACTTTCTTTTCCATTTTGGTGTTAGTCTTCATAAATAACAAATACAGAATTTTACTTCAAAGTCTTTAGCTTCTGTGTTATTCCTTTTTCTTTCTAAAATTAGGTGCAGAAAAGAAGAAAGAACATAACTATCTTTTTTGTTTTTCCTTTTTATCGTTCATCAGTGCATCCATATTCTGCACCGAAATTATGTGGATTGCAATATTCACGCCAATAAGTCTCGGTAGGGATTGGACCAGCTGTCCATAAAACCCTTGTTTTGATGAAAGGGCGAAATGGCCAGCTTGCTTGGTCACTAACGACTAATGAAGGTAGTTTGCGGGTTAGAAGACAAATTCCGTGCTTTGTGTCGTTGCTGTCAGGGTGTTGCCGAAGGTTATTTTAGGCTGCGTTGCTTGTTATGGGAATTAAAACTACTTTAGTCAGTGTTGTAAGGATAAAAAGCTTCAAGGAATATCATTGGAAACAAGAATAGGCGATAGAATGAGAGCGTTTGCAATTTCATCTAAATTAGAATTTGTTTTTATAATTTAAATAAACGTAAATGACGATTGTCCCCTTACAGAAGGTTCTTAACAATCTTTGATTATCTTGTTCATTATCGGTTATCCGTGCTTTGATCGAGACAACCGGCGGTTTTAACTGATTAATAATAATGCTAGTGTTATGATTTCAGTGTCCTTGTTATTTCCTCTGTAATACCATGCATCTGATTTTATTTTTTGTTAACTGGTAAATGCTTTCTGTTCGGACATTTATTTTTATTTTATTTTACTATTATATCAATTTTATGATAAGATATAAGAAAAATATAAACTACTAAGGGATTCAGAGTCCATGAAACACGTTTTTTCGGCAACACCTTTTTATCAAAGCATCGGATAAAGGTGAAAGTTGGCAAGTGTATATTTTATAATCCTACCTAATTTTTGCAAGTGTTATTTAGTACCTAAGTTCAATAGTTGTGATATTTTTGGAGTAAAATGAAGTCGCCGATGCCGGAACCGAGAAAATCACAGACGAGGATCCTAAAACCATTCGTGACGTAAACATATGACGTCATGGGGCTCCGCCCATCCAACAGGTAGGCAGTATGTAACTAACAGGTGAATGGATATGGTTACACAGTCAAGGCTTCAACAAATTCGAAAATGGCCAGCAGGTTACGGAATTGTCCCCGTGGTTGCAAGACTGAATTTGTGCTATGGCTTGCCCCTTTGTTGTATACAAACGAGAAGACCCGTGGCAAGATTTACTACAGCGGCGTGAATAGGTAGTTATTTCTATAGTGGGTAATAGTTACTCGGCCACCCCAGAAGCGTGGGCAAGAACTGTTAGACAATCCTGTCATTTTGAGGACGAATACTGGAAGTCGGACAATATTCATGATGATTGAGAGCGAGGAACCTGTCATCACTGACATCGCTAACGACTATGAGGACGGGGATGATGACCTCTCCCTCGAGAGTCACGATGAAGACATTTTGTAAATAAATTATGTATAGTGTTAGAAGCTTTATTTGTACAATAAAACATATTTATTACAACACAATGATTATAACTATGTTCCTCACTCAAACTGATTTCAATATATTTTCCTTTCCATGCATATCAATATAAATCGTGTTACATTTGATTGATATTAAGTGGGTAAATAATAGCTTGCCCTCAAAATCTTGACTCTTACCATTACCTTTTTATTTGCAGCGAGTATACGAGGGGTGTTTAGGGTGCTGTATGATATATAAAAAACAAAGAAAAATAGCAATGGGTTACATTAACTGAGCTAAAACATGGACGTTGACCTTGACACCTCTAACAGTTGAGGGAAATGAGGTATCATTGCTTTTCATTTGCATTCTTCTTCTGGTGACCGCTCCTGACTTACTGCAAATAGAAGGCTATAGTGTCGAGGTAAAACAAAATGGATTGTCTTTTCGTATTCCCACCCTAAATAGATGTAGATCTAACAAATGAGCTATAGACTGGTTCATTATATGGTTGAATTACATACATTGAATTATTTGTAAAGTACAAACAATACGAAATTCAAGAAAACGGAAGAATTCCAAGCTAACAACTTAGTCCTAAAACTGCTGTGGAAGTTGTGATGAAACCTCCACAAAATAATAATAAAATTATTGAGAATGATAAGACAATCAAGGGGACGATGACAAATCCTGCTCGCCATCACTGATATCATTGAAGCCTAGGATGGGTACTAATATTAATTAGTGAATATGTCATCGGCAAGCGGGCAGAACCACAGTGAAGAGACGTTTTCCCCTTATGTAAACTTATCTTCAATGTGGGTGGAGTCTCATGACGTCACCTGCGATTTTGATGGCTCTGGCATAGGAAAGACACCTTTACTTTGATAAGTACCAGAACTATCGAACTTTGGTACTAAATAATACTTGCAAAAATTAGATAGGGTTTTATAAAATATACACTTGCCAACTGTCACCTTTATCCGATGCTTTGATAGAAAGGTGTTGCCGAAAAACCGTGTTTCATCGGCTCTGAATCCCTTAGTAACTACATTTGGAAATACTAAATAGTATGCACAAAACAATGAAGATCATAGATGGAGAAAAGAGTAAAGAGGGATGGGATATTTTTGTAGAAAGTAAACAACAGAAAACAGGGTTATGAGAGAGAGAGAGAGAGAGAGAGAGAGGGGGGGGCCCTCCGCTTTGGGAAAATTCTGAGGATTTTAGTAGAATATGAGAGAGACAGCAAGCTTGCATGAAAATTTGGATGAAAGTCTAAATGGGTTCATGCCGGAAATTTGACGTTAGCCTTTCATGTACCAAATATTACTACTCCGAAAGCATTACATTGTTGTCAGAAAAAATATGTTTCGTTACTTTGCAGAAGCTGCAATGTTTTTTGAAATGATGAGACATACTTGTCCTTTGTCCGCAAGTGATGTACAGTATGCTTTCATTGGTTAGCAGGTGGTTCATGCTTGCAGTTGTTTGCAAGTGATTTATACTTCCACTTGCTTGGTAATTTATTCAAGTCAAGGTGATGTATTCTGCTAAATGTTCAAGTGAACTATACTTTCAGTCGTGATTTATACTTTCAGTTGCTTTTATTCTGCAGGTGATGTATTCATACTTCTTGCTAAATGTTCTGCTAAATGTTCGCAGGTAACTATACTTTCAGTCGTTTGCAGGTGATTTACGCTTTCGTCAGAGTTCTTAGAACTTTACGTAACTATACTTTCAGTCGTTTGCAGGTGATTTACGCTTTCGTCAGAGTTCTTAGAACTTTACGTAAGCTTTCCTTCAGTTACCAATTCAGCAGAAACATAAGTCATTAGTTGATTGATTTACTGATTAACCACTTTATCTATTTTATAGAACGCGACGCTAGAATAGAATATGGAATTTAGGCCGGAGGCCAAGCACTGGGACCTATGAGGTCATTCAATTGACAGTAAAAAGGTTTGAAAGGTGTAACAGGAGGAAAACCTCGCAGTTGCACCATGAATCAATCGTTAGGAGAGGGTGGAAAATAAAATGGAAGAAAGAATACGAACTGAAGTACAGTAAACAGAATGAAAGGGGTTGCAGCTAGGGGCCGAAGGGAGGCTGCAAAGAATCTTAGGTAATGCCTACAGTGCACCGCATGAGGTGCACTGACGGCACTAAACATGACGCTAGAGTTACAAATAACAGTTACAAATTTGATGTTTCTTTTAGAAATGTGTACTCAAAGTGCATACCAATAATCCGAGGTATAGGAGAGGTATATAGCTTTAGACAATTTCACAGGAACTCATATTGAAGGAAAGGGGTTTCTGGTAAAAAAGTTTAGAAATAATCATGGTAATGTTATTTTTGTTTGCGCCCGTGCGTTGCAAATATTGTAGTTATTCGTGTGATAGCTATTGCTCCAAATAATCACATGAATATCATTTCAGTAACTGCCACCTGTAATCATTTTTCCATTTCAATACACATAATGAGTCCTCCTAGTATGAACTTTCATGAAACTAGATGCCACAAATGCAGGATATGAAGTATATCTTTCGGATATTAAGGAAAAAATTTTATATGTGAAAAACTAAAAGTCATACGTAACTACGTTTGATTGTTTGGTCTACAAATTGGTTTTCAGAACGGGATGGAGATTTGAGCTTTCAACACCTTTTTCTCGACCATTTCTTAAGCGTTATGGTAAATAATGTGGCCACAATAAGTAGTTAACTTGAGCATCTATATCAGTTTACTCTATCTTTCTTTTTCGGTATCTTTGTCTGTCTCTCACCATACTTTCACTGTTTGTATAGAAACCATGCGATTTTGGGTGTCAGTCTTTAAGTTCTGAACATAAATTTTAAGGTTTTGTAAAAGGAAAAACTTAAACACGAGACCTGTCGGTAAATGAGAGGAAAAAAACAAAATCCAGTTATTTCTGTGAAAGTTATTGCTTTATTTTATTTTCCAAAGTCAATTCTCAAAATAATTACGCATCCTACCACATTTCGCTTTCACACAGACAACCTATAAATCAACTTGAGTGGTTGCAAATGAAATATTGGAAGCTATAATCGCTCTATTCAAACCCAATTACTGAAAATAACGGGCTTCACCGAAATGATTTCGTTTAGCACTACTTTTTCGATTTCCTATATGAATCATCGACAAGATCTGCTGTGCCGTCCAAATTGTTACTTGTATTGTCCAGTGAGTGTTGTTATTTGTATAACACTTTATTATTCTCCGTTGGTTTTACGGGGAAACTTGTATATGACAGTATTTCTCCAGAGGTTCAACTTTTATGCCTTAATGGTAGCGTTCATCATTGCCACATAAATGTTGCCATTCAAATGAGCTCCCATTTGTTGTCAATGATGGATTTGGGAGAGAGCAGGTTTTATGTATTATATTTTTCGTGATTCGTTCAGCACTTAGGTTGCACTTTTTTTCCACGATATCGATTGATAACCGAATATGCTTCCCTCACTTAAATGAAAGGGGAAGGATGAGGTAGGAGGAGGTCATTGATAGCAACTGTGAAATACGAAAATTATCCGGAGTTATTTGACAATTTTATATATTAGATCTCAGAACACTTACTTGTTTTGTGATAAATTCTTCCTCACATTTATTGTCAACTTCCTAATTTCTTTTCATCGGGCTTATTTGTAACTTTACTAAAGAAATACAGACAAAGTTTTCACAGGTAAACGTTAGGAACAAAAAGACAGAAAAAATATCAGTCAATTAAAATACTGGTAATTTATCGAATGTGACTTGAGGACATGTATATAATGTCACTGCTATTATTATTATTATTATTATTATTATTATTATTATTATTATTATTATTATTATTATTAATTATTCATCACGGTTACGACCATTCATAATCACAAAGAAATGTCTATCATTATATCAAGAGGCTCGCTAATTAAAATACAGATCATAGTAAGACTAATGGCAACTGGGATTCCTAAGACGCAGACATGGAGGTACATCAGCAATGTTCTGTCTTATGTAGCTTTTATGTTAAGTACTACTAGGTCTGACTTTTAGCTTCTGTTGGAATATTAGCCAAGCGAGAAAGATGTATTCTGAAGGATATTTATTTATGTGCTTTTTATTCATTAGAACATAGAATCTGTTAAATCCGAATAAGTTATAGAAAAGATCGTAATTGAAAAGCTGTTTACTCCAAGAGTCACCTGCTGAAAAAAATTATTTTACGAAAGAGGGCTACATCTAATCTCAAGAAATAGAACTAAAGAGTGAACTGCTGAGGTAAAAGGACTGAAATAAGAGAAAAGAATTGCCGAGGTCTCAGGAGTCGACAGAATATGAGCTCTGCAGTGGTCCACGATACCGAAGGCAGAAACGATTCCTTAATCTTCATAAGCCCCGAACTTATCAGCAAGCAAGCTTTTGGGAGGCACATTTCCCTGAATTAAGATAGATTTTATTGCCTGTGGTGCACATCAAGTATTACCACGGCATTCTGCAAGAGGGGCACCAGTTGAATCGACGGTTGTGGGTTGATGGTGATAGGGATTCAGATTGAATGGTGATTGATATTTCCTTGAGAAGGCAAATGTGAAGCCTGAGGTGGGAGTGGAGTTCAGGTTGACGATAAAGAAAGTTTGGGTATGTGATTTGAGATGTCACAGCTCACTCGAGTGTGGGAAGAAGGGGAAAACAAAGAGGAGAAACCACACTGCATTATGATGTTAGTCACTAAGATTACGACGATGCCCCATGCCATATAGTATTGCTTCAACGTCCCACCTTTCCGAATAAACATTAGCTGCCACATTACTACGGAGTTTCTCAACACGTCGATGGTTGTATTCTTTTATAGAGGATATGGAAGTAGGGGGGGATGTACTGTTAACGCATTGTTATTATAATAAAAGTTTGAATAATAAAACTGTTATTATTGTAGATTCGAAAGGTATTCAGAATTGTTTTCGTTTTCACAAGCCTGGTCCGCCACGGTATATCCGCAGATTATGCAAATGAAACTCAGCCGCTTAAGCTATTTGTTTCTGGTTATTCCGACGGATCCATATTTTTTTATTTCTTTTTTGCAAATGCAGCAAACTCTGTTCTGTATTATCTTTCTCATGTATTTGTTAAGTTTTCAAAACTTTTGATCACCCCTTAAACTCAGTTTTGATTTCCCTTGTTTTTTTTTTTTTTTTTTTTTTTTTTTTTACCTGACAGTCCAACCACTGTGTAACAGTTGTCAATATGTGTATGACTATTATCCTTGAACTGCCTTTCTTTTACGGGATTTGATATTTCCATTTTGGGAGAGGCTTTTACTCTAATCTAATTCTTCATGAATGATTCATTGTTTAGTTTCTTGATGGGTCGGGAATGATTGTTCCCTTCCTCGTAAAATGTTCACCTGTTTTAGAATGATTCTGCTCCACCATCTACTAATAACATGGTATGTAGAGATAAAATAACAGATTCCTATGTCTAATGAATAACTTGTATGCCGACAGAAGAGTTTAATTTAACCGTGAAGATTTCCCGAGTAATACAGGACAAAACTCGTGGCCATAAACGAAACGCATGACTAGATTAATACAAAAGAACTGAGATGTATATACATATTTTCTAAATATAGGCTGTTTTCTAGTACCGTTGAATAAGGCGAATGATGAGCGTTACTTTGTTCGTATTGACGTCATTTTTATTCCGAAATATTCAGTATTATCTCTGTCGATAGTTTAAGAGTCTTCTCAAATTTTAAATGGAGACATTCCCTACACCTCATTAATATCGTCGTGACACACTCATTTCTATATATATATATATATATATATATATATATATATATATATATATATATATATATATATATATATATATACTATATATATATATATGTGTGTGTGTGTGTGTGTGTGTGTGTGTGTGTGTGTGTATATATATATGTATATATATATATATATATATATATATATATATATATATATATATATATATATATATATATAGCATGAAACCATGGTATAAACCTGACCGACTGTCGCTGTAAGTATTTCAGTATTTCTATGACATCTTCAAAAAGGACATATACTGTACATTGTAATAGATATTAACAATACAAATACATTACAGTGATAATAAAAACTAACATACAGACGGCTGGAAAAAAATAATCACTCCTATTGTGTAAAAATGCGAGAGGAGCAGTAAACTCTTAAGCTTCTGAGGTCATTACTGCATTTAAATTGGTAGAGTTTATATGTTCTTTAACATTCTTAATGTGTGTTCAATATATAGTTAGAGGGACGAATTAATGAATACAAATGTGTCAGTGTCAATAGCCCTGTTAGTTAAGTTTAGTGAAGCCTTAATTATAATTAGAATGAATTACTTACTGTTTTATAACGTTACCTTAGCATTCCGAACCCCTCTCTCTCTCTCTCTCTCTCTCTCTCTCTCTCTCTCTCTCTCTCTCTCTCTCTCTCTCTCTCCATATATTATATATATATATATATATATATATATATATATATATATATATATATATATATATATATATATATATATATATATATATATATATATATATTAGACACAGATATTTTATTTAGTTGTTTTTGTGAGAATATGCCCAACAGTTTCGTCCTCCAATGGACCTCTTCTTGGAGCGTTTATTAAGGAAAGAGAAAAATTTTACTATGTATGTAGCCAAGAAAGGCCTAAAATCTTAAACATATGAAATACCGTCACCAGAAACTAGCAGTTTGAACTAAAAGCACTCATCAGTAAAATAAAACAATAAAATAAGAAACGTAAATATCAAAAGAGGTAATATGTCCATTTGAAACCGCATAACACTAAGTACATATTAGCAAACGTATATTATATGATAGTTAATGGATAACATTATCCAATTTGCACTGACATCCCATGACGTGTAAAATAAAATAAATTATTTTTTTTTCCTTTGCTGTGAACAATGCAAGCTGTCTATATCAAATTTCTTTCAATAAAACCTGTGCTCTTAAATCAATTGGTAAGTTACACATACTACTGTGAACACAAAGCAATACTTGTATTATTTGTTCTTATATTATATCTATGATTTAAAATGCGTTTTTCGAGTGCTTTACCAGAGTGTCCTGTATAAAAACTGCCGCACTTGCATGGTATCTTATAGATGACTCCTTCATTGCTTTCCGGACTGTTACGAATTAGACTTTTGCCAATGACGCTAGGATATGAAAAAGTTGCACTAAAATCAAGTAACCTTAAGGGGGTAGACTATAGGCTCTAATGCGGGATGGTATGGGGAAGATATAAAATTCAGTTTTCTGTTTTTCTCCTCATATGAATAAAATGTTTTTCTTGCTAACGTTAGACTGTAGTCAGTATCTTCTAATTTAAAGTTATTTTGAATACCAACTTGGTATATAAATTCTAATTCCTCATTGATAAATTCTGGACTGCAAATATTAAGTGCTCTAAGAAACATTGATCTTAATGCTGAGAGTTTTACGTCTACTTTGTGGGAGGAGTAATTGTTAATGTATTTTTAAACTCATACCTAGAACTTACAACAGCCTCTAACTGTAACATCCAAAATGAAATAATAGTTGTCTTCCTTGCCAACCGTCAAGGTTATGGAGGGAGCTAAACTATTGAGATCTCCTAACATTTTTGGAATGACAACATAAGTTTTCAGTACAGCAAATACATCGTCAACATACCTCACCCAGAAAATAACATCTGCTATAATTGAATTTGCTATTCTACACTATGGCAGATATTATATTACATATATATATATATATATATATATATATATATATATATATATATATATATATATATATATATATATATATATACTCGTATATATATATATATATATATATATATATATATATATATATATATATATATATATATATATTCACCCTTATTATTCATGTAATCCATCAAGTGTACAAAAACTTCTGTCTGTCAGTCTGTTTCTTTCACATTCTATCTATATATCTCCTCCCTTTCCTAATCTTTTCAATACCTTTCCATTCACGCCACCGTCAAGTTCCCAAGGTATCCCCTGCTTCGATCTACCCTTCAGCCCATAAATAATAATTATCAACATGATTAAAGGTCTTTTGATAATTCCATTGCACCCCTGAAGACTCTGTGTGGGAATAAATTCCAGATGAGGCAATGAATAAGCGACCGGATCATTGCCATCTGATTGAATAATTTTTCAGAGGTGACTGAAGATTATTAAATAAAAATATCCTTTTGGTATAATGGATTTCATTTGCACGATTCATTTCATCAGTTCATCATTCGTCAAGCATTTTTGCTATCTAGCGGGTCTGTGTATATTTACTTTGCTTTCCCGTTATTCCTTGAACTTTGAGTGAAAAAGTATATGTATCTACATACATATTCTTAGTCTTCTCGCTATTATGACTCTAAGAAAAAAAATTTGCACCACCATTTTCTGTAATTAAGCAGTAACACATTTCCTTGAGAGTAATTTGTTATAGAAAACTTTTCAAACTTCTGAAAATATGTGAGGCAATTTCGTGCTAGATAAAACTCACTTCACTTTTAATTAAAATTTCAACCTTTACCAATTTTTGTGAAAAGTCTCTGCGGCTTGATTAATAGCCAAAGATCAGCAATTTTCACCTTTAATTAGGATTTTAGTGGAACCATATACCTGGTGCTCTTATGGAAATGGTATCATGTGAAATTGATTTGTTTCCTTTTCTCTGAATGTCTGTCTGTCTATCTTCCATCTGCAACAGTTGCTTTATCTCACCAAATTCACTGTCAGTTTTAAAAGCGAATTCCCTTTTCCTTGGTGTTGTATGTCCAGCCTGTTCATCACCCTTTGTCTTCTCCCTATTTCACCGTTATTTCTTGTCTCTAATTTCCTTGTTCCTTTACTTGGTTTCGCCTGTACTTCACCTCCCCTCGTGTCCGTGTTTGTCTGACATGGCTTTGAGGGACACGCCAGGAAAAACTCTTGGGAAGAAAAATTATAAAATGGTTACAAAGTCTGATTTCTACACCCAGAAGTCTTGGGCAAAAACTTTTCATCGGTTAAAAAAAATCCGCCGGAAGTCACGGGAAGAAGAAGGATACGTTTTTTCCTCTTTTTTGATGAAGTTTGGCAAGAAGTTATTTTTTTTATCTCACAGTACGATTGCATGGATGGCGTTTATTTTCCTCAATTATGTATGCCTAAATTTATATTTGGAGGAAGTGTTTAAAAGCTATGCATCTCATCCCGTATAATCACGTCGTTTTGTAATACTGAAAGTCAAAAGAAAAATTATGAGCGGTTTAGGGACGAAACATGAAACGTAATTGGTGAAGACAGATATCGAGTGCGTTGTCAGTATTAAAGCATACAAGCATACAAACAATACTTGCATTTATCTTGAATAAAAGAAAAACGAGAAATATAAATGACACACTTAAAGTCAAATATTCAGAAATATTCCAGCCACTTATAATAAAAGGAAACAAAATTTCTTGGAGACAATAGATGTTGATTTTACACTGAGAGCATATAATTATGAGGTTTTGCAACAGCAGCAGAGAGAATAGTTTCCTTCGTTTTGCTTCATGAACTTGAACGCTTGAATACATACACGCGCACACACAGAAGCTCTCTCTCTCTCTCTCTTGTTGAAGGACAATATCGTAGAAGAGCACGAGTGATCAGCCAAAGAAGCCAAGAAACGAAGAAATGTTTGTGAGCTTTTGTACCAATGTTGAAGTTTACAAAGTTAAACAGTAACAGCAAAAAAATATTAATTTGAAACACCGGTGTCAAAACAGTAATTATAATTTTGACTGGCATATGACTTGTACATACTTACCTGCACATATACTGGTATAAGAACTTAGTGTATTGTGCGGGCGTTTAGGTGTGCGCATGTGCGTTAGTGCGCACACGAGTAAAATTTACTTCGAAAACGCATTTCAGGTCTCGATTTTTCAGACCTCAAATTCTCTTCCACGCGTAAAATGAAAGCCATCCACTCTTTTTCTTTTCGTGGTTTATTTTATCGTTCGCCTTAATTTGAATGTTCCTTGGGTAAACACGTTAAGTAATTTTTACATAAAATGTTTAGCCATTAAAGAACAATGCAACAAGGCTCCTAAAAATATACAAAGCCCGATTTGCATATAAATGAAGCCGAGAGCTGAGAAGAGTAATATCCACGGTTGGGCGATTCGCGGATATAATTTTACTAGTTTCCTTTTTCTCTGCTTTATTCTCACACTTTTTAAGATTTTCTTCTCATGGGTGAAAAATTGTCAAAGGGAAAGGAACCAAGAGCTTTGTCGTCTTTGCCACAAAATTTCTATTGAAATTTAATTCTTTGATGCAACACAAAGTTATACAACAATAATATTTGATTGGAGAGGGTCTGCCCAATCATGGTCGAGGAAATATTTGCACTTGGCATAGATGCGTTTTGCTTATATAGGAAATTAAGATTACATACACACACACACACACACACACACACACACACACACACACACACATATATATATATATATATATATATATATATATATATATATATATATATATATATATATATATATATATATATCTCTATACTCTATCACATATACATGTACACATGTATGTACATCTTAATTTCCTATATAAGCAAAAAGCACCTGCTGCCAAGAGTCTAAGCTCTCCTATATCTATATATATATATATATATATACTCTATATATATATACCATATATATATATATATATATATATATATATATATATATATATATATATATGAATCCTTTAATCTCGTTTTCCATTGCATATTTAGACAGAAGTAATTCCATAACACGGATTTCTTAAAGCCAATATAACAAAATTCTGATTAATTGTGACCAAGTTGTGTTAGTTGGTTGTAGCTTCGATAGAACACATCCATATCAAGTAAGGTTACTGGGTGCCCAGCTTTTAACAAAATTCCGTTTAATCAAAACCCAGTTAGAATACCGGCCAGCTTATCACAATATTTGATTGAGCATTTCTTAGAAGTGAGGTTAAAGGAATACATTTGTGTACATTAAAACACTTTCTTTTTACACAGCACCCTAGTTCATTTTTTTGCTTTACTTACCTGAATTTATTATTACTGTTGCAGTTCTGTGTCTTGTTTGCCCTGTGGCTCAGCCAACTAGCTGAAACTCCTTGAACTGCTTTCGTCTCAGGTAAGTTACACCAATAATGTGATTTTACTTTTTTGTGTGCAAGAATAACTTACATATTCTTATTACATCCTCTTGGTTATCAGTTCCCCAAAAGATATTGCAAGTTCCAGCCGCTAGTTATCCATCTATTGATATATTAAAGAAATTAGTTCTGGAGTAACCTCAGAAATTCCTTTTCTTAGGTAGAAAATTGGTTTGATAAATCCCCTTTGGAAACTAGATAATGTACGTTTTTATTTTTTTTATAAAGTTGTGAATACTTCGTGCAGTACTTCTTAAAAATCCTTGTTTTATTTTTCTGCATCTGTTACATAAAATCCAATTACTGTTTAAACGGTACACGGCATAAGTTTCCATTTCTTAATGTTTAACTAAGTTTTGATTACATAGCGCGAGGATTTTTTTCTAGAAAGTTATTTTATGTTTTTGCATAAAAATTAATTACTACTCTTAATATTGATGCTGCGGTTAATACTGCAACTGCAGTATGATAATAATTATGACTGTGGTAGGAGTAGAAGTAGTAGCGATATTAATCATGAAAGTGTTATTTATATGGTTCGCCAAACTTCAGCTGTTTCTTCATCACAGTTACACTGGTCTTCAATCATTGTCATTAACCTAAACTAAACTAGTTTAGGATAGGGAAGCTTCGCAGTCTTGGCGTTGTGATCCTGACTTATTAATGCAAACCTCTCTCTCTCTCTCTCTCTCTCTCTCTCTCTCTCTCTCTCTCTCTCTCTCTCTCTCTCTCTCTCTCTGTGGGATGCTTTTTCGATGCAGAAATTAAATCAGTAGCAGTCTCAGCGAGTGGGAGATATAAGCTCATTAAATGATGCGCCTTGAGCAGTAATTAAAATCTCGATCAGAGGAAGCGTTAGCAAATGTCATTTTTCCCCATATTACGGGGAAAGGAATCTTATGGGCGTAGAAACACATGCGCCAGGCAAACATCCAAATGAATTA
>NC_089748.1:61468537-61516037 GCF_040412425.1 Macrobrachium rosenbergii
ATTATAGTGAATTTGATCTTAATCAATATTTATGGCTTAATATTTGAATATATATATATATATATATATATATATATATATATATATATATATATATATATATATATATATATATATATATATATATATACTACTCTTTATATACTATAGTGCTACACGTGTGTGGGGTTTGTGATGGTTTTATTACTTGGTGCGTAATTTATGAGGCCCTGAAGTGCGCGAGAACACAGGTAACCTGTCGGTACAAATCTAAAATTTGACCTCAAAGACAGACGATTCTGATTCGCTAATTGAATAAGGTCGCCGAGTGGGAGAAGGCCCTAAACACAAAGAATGTCTGCCAGTTAGCTAGAAATTACTTGAACAATCACCCAACTTCCGAATGCAGTCAATTTTCCCTTTTCTTCCAGTAAGGTTTAACACAACGGATCGTACGCCATTAAGCACTGGTAAAATGCTATTTCTCTTCCAAACAATGGGATTGAGACACAAGGCTGCCTAAATGCTGTAAATTACTTATTTAACCTTCCCTAATTCTTAGTTATTTCGCTGGAATAGTTGAGTGTCGCTAAGCAATATAAATTATTAATAATCTAGACTTCATAAAAGTAAATTGTTTATAAGGTTATTGTAGATAGTAGAGAAGAGGGAAAACAAATAAATGGAAATACAGGCAGAGAGACTAGTGAATCGACGAAACTTTGGCACATTTCAGACCTACCACGGACGAAGGTTGTTTGCGCATACAATGGACGATCAGAAGTTATGAAACCAGCCGTCTTCCCAATTCACTAATAGCAAGGAAAACAGTCAGAGGGCAAGTACAAGAAGGTAGTACATACGACACGTGTCTCTCGCACGCTGGCGAATTTCTCTCTGACCTTCTTCAGTCAAAACAAGGCGGTTGGTAGCGTCCATACCCTATGCCCCAGGCAAATCTGAAAATTTGACAAAGACATCGCCGAATCCATAGGATAAAGCAGAAGACAGCTTAAGACCACCGTTATTAGAGGTTACTGTGTTAAAACCCTCCCTGTGGGTTAGGCCCCTAATGCTACCTATTCCTGCTACGGACGTTATTTTTTTTAAATGCCCAGCTACCCTGCTTGGACAAAGATGTCTCCCTGTCGTTGTTCGCATATTTTCTCTACAATAAAACTGCATAGAGGAACAGCAGAATATTTATAAAAGATATATATACTGTGTTTGTGTGTGTGTCAGTGTGTAGCAGCCACTACATAATGATCTCCTACCGTCTCCATTTCTCAATATGTGCTAATATGTTTATAATGAAAATCTCTGTTCCAAATTCAGGAATTAAATAAAGACACTTCCTTACACAACGGAGTCTGGGCCGTCATAAGTGATTAATGATTCATATTGTTTCTATCTCGTACATATGGTATATTCTCTATCTTTGGAATTGATGTATATTTGAATTGATCATCAGATATATCTTCCGGTTTAAGTTGCAGAAAGTAGATCTTGATAGGTAGTAAATTTTAATAGGTAATATTAAGAAGCAAGTAATACCAATGTCTCAGAAAGGCTTGAGTTAGTATTTGGAATATCCTCAGGCATAAATGTATGTAAAATGACCTAATATTTTTATCATAAAAGTTAGGCGCAGGAAATATTGAATTATAAGGGGTATGCTTGCTTGAACTAATTTACGTTGAGATTGACGTTTCCTTTACCAGTAATTTATCAAGAAATGGCCATTACTATCACGTTGAAAATTTTATTTTAGTTTTAAATAGATTGTGTGGAGCATGTCCGTCCATAACAACATCGAAACGAGTAAAAAATGCGCCGAAGAAACTTCAACGCAATCGAGTTTTCTGTACAGTGTATAATGCTGTATGAGCCGCGGGCCATGGAAATTTCAGCCACGACCCGGTGGTGGCCTGTATCATAGCGTTTCCAGACTCACGATCATGGCTAACTTTAACCTTAAATAAAAATAAAAACTACTGAGGCTAGATGGCTGCGATTTGGTATGTTTGATGATTGGAGGGTGGGTGATCATCATACCAATTTGCAGCCCTCTAGCCTCAGTTGTTTTTAAGATCTGAGGGCGGACAGAAAATGTGCCGACGGACAGACAAATAGCCATCTCAATAGTTTCCGTTTACAGAAAACTAAACCTGTATGATTTTTTTATCTCATCACACACCATCGTATCCCTCCCATCTCGAGTGTCACTTGAAATATTGTTTCGCGATCGATAACGAGTCTTCGAGAGAACTCTTTGGAAATTCATTAAAACATTGGAGGACTCGGTTCTGACATGACTCATGACAGAGGAAACACGAGTGCTGAGGGGTTGTGTTGATGCAGTACCGAGTCAAGAAATGAACCTTGCATCCTTGTTTTCTGGTATCACTGATAACAGTTGTCATTCCTAGGTATAATGGGAGTTGAGACACGGTTCTGGAGGGGACGAAGCAAAGGCCACCTTATAGGTGGGTTAAGGAGGTAGGCAGCCAAAGTAGGATTTTTGTGTTCGAAGATCTAGAGCTTTTTCTTCTCGTTTCTGTGTTGCTCAATGAGGCATGTTCATTATAGTACAGGCTATTATAATATTTTCCTGAGTCCGTTTAAATTCAGTTTTAAGTAGGAAATATTATAATTGACTTTTACGTCAGTTTAGTTTCAGTAGCAAAAGTTTACCCAGTAACAATTACTTTTTATCGTTTCAGTTTTGTTGCTAGAGATTGATTCCTAGGGAATCTGATCCTCATCAGGAACAGCCAAACAAGCGCTGTAGTCAACATTTTTATTCCATTGGGACGTTTCGGCTTTAACACACTAAGCCATTTTCGACCTAAAATAGAGGCAAAACACCAAAACATAACTAGTTGAAAGTTTTATGTTTTGATGTTTTGCCGCCATTTTAGGTCGAAAATGGCTTAGAGTGTTAAAGCCGAAAATAGAGGCAAAACACCAAAACATAACTAGTTTAAAGTTTTATGTTTTGGTGTTTTGCCTCTATTTTAGGTCGAAAATGGCTTAGAGTGTTAAAGCCGAAAATAGAGGCAAAACACCAAAACATAACTAGTTTAAAGTTTTATGTTTTTGGTGTTTTGCCCCTATTACAGGTCGAAATGGCTTAGAGTGTTAAAGCCGAAAATAGAGGCAAAACACCAAAACATAACTAGTTTAAAGTTTTATGTTTTGGTGTTTTGCCTCTATTTTAGGTCGAAAATGGCTTAGTGTTAAAGCCGAAAATAGAGGCAAAACACCAAAACATGACTAGTTTAAAGTTTTATGTTTTGGTGTTTTGCCTATTTTTAGAACAAGAGTGTAAAAGCCGAAAATAGAGGCAAAACACCAGAAACATAACTAGTTTAAAGTTTTATGTTTTGCCTCTATTTTAGGTCGAAAACAAAGCAGAGTGCTAAAGCCGAAAATGAGCCAAACAAAGCATAACTGGATTTAAGGATTTTATGTTTGGTGTTTACTCTATTCCGTCAATAGTTAACTGTCAAAGCCGAAAAGTCCGATGGAATAAAAATGTTGCCTATAGCGCTTGTTTGCCTGTTCCTGATCGTTTCAGTTTTCTAAATTACCGTGAAAATGGAAATAGATCTGTTTTATTTCTTTTTTCAAAGACTGGCGAAAAGTTTTGGAGGCACTTTCATTTTCGTTTATGGTTTCATCATATCATTAAAATAAATAAGCGTTTTATGTTTTATCTTCTTTTTAGTTTCATGTGTTCGATTTAGTTTCCTAAGTTAAATGAAAAACAGATACCGTTTAAGTTTCGTTTCAGTTTCCCTACGGAAAGCAGAATGGCGTGTCTGTTCTCTTTTAGTTTTATAGTCTGGCAGGAAAACTGAAAGGCTTTTAATTTTCGTTCCAGTTTCTAACAGAGTTTAGAAAAGTGATGGAAGTTTAATATTCATTTTAGGCTGTCAACTTATTGATGAATATAGAAGTTCACATTTATCGTATATATTCATCAATTTAATATATATATATATATATATATATATATATATATATATATATATATATATATTGTTACGTGTAGAAGTCTTGGTTGATCATGTATTATTCAATTTATAATTTTTTAGCCCTGCAAACCAGATTACACGTAACCTTTATCGCAAACCAAAAGTAAACCTCAAGACAGACGTTAATTATTAAGGTCGCCAGTTAAGGGTTATTAACCTTAACAGAATATTTAGAGATGAATTTGATTTTAAAGCCGCCCAGCTTGGTTCTTCAAACATTCGGTTGCTGAGGCATAAAAGCATCGAGATTTAACCTGATTTTGCTTACCCTAAATCCTAGGTATTTTACTGGAATAATGGGGTTGAAGCTAACAATGAAATAATTAGGCTTAATCTAGACTTTGTAAACACATATACCCTAAGTGGTGGCTGAAGGAAGAAAACAAAAGAAAATTGAAATACGAAAGAACTAGTCAATCGACAAGCTTCAACAAGAATCGGACTTGCAGGCTGAACGTCGAGTGGCTGCGCAAGCGAGGGGACTTCAGGGAGTCTGTATTCTGGCAGTGCTTTACCACGAATTCACTAATTAGATAGACGTAGGAGAGAAAGTAATAAAGAATATCGTTCGGGCACGCACGCAGCGTCACCCTGGTTCCGTGACCGCTGGGATCTCTCTCACTCTGACTGACCCGACCTCGCTTCGTTCTTCCAGAGGAGGACCTATACCGCCCCGGGCAATCCGGCCTTGACAAGGCATCCACGTCGAATGCATAGAATAAAGCTTAAGGGCCACCATAACTAGGGGTCATTGGCGTAAACCCTCTCTGAGGCTTAGGTCCTAATGCCTAACATATTTTGTTTACAAACTTTCCAGCCTATCACGGCTTCATCTGTCTAAGCGGTGATTGTTATTTTAAATTGCCTACCCTACCGTGGTGAGAACATTACTCTGTCGAGGTCAATTGGCTAATATTCTACACCTAACTACATCGAGGGCAGACAGCAGTAATATTTATAAGCTCCCCCTTAAGAGAGGCCTTCCTCCCTTTTCGGGCGTGAAGGTCTATACTAAACAAACTGTTCGCCTCTCGTAGGTTACTCTCCTTCCTGAGCAGATTAGTCCTGGTTGTTAGCCTACCTAGCCAGAACTACCTAACCCTAGATAGGATATGAGCTATATTCACTACTTTACCTAATTCTAATAGTACTGGAAGGTGCTCACGGTTATTATAGGCTACCTCCTACAATCATGATGTGTTTTAGACCTAGCCTAGTGGTACATTCTATGATATTCCCTAGCCTAACCTATCCCTAACCCGACCGTATACCAACATAAGAGTTAACATTCTAACTAAATTACAACATGGTTTTATATTTTAATACAATTAAAATTTACTAGTTAATTCATGAGGGTTGCCTCATATGATAAATGGAGTGCCTCACTGAGGTCTTGCCAGGCCATGCGTGTCCACGAACATGCGTGTGGCTGGATTCTAATAGTTAAGATTACTGAAATAAGTTAAGGCTACTTACATGATTACTGCGGCTCGGTGGTAAGTGGAAAGAACAAGGCTACTAAATTGATGTACTGTACTTTAAGGTGGCTAGGCTAGGTACAAATAAAGAGAGAATCACCTGGCTACCTTCTCTGGGCAAGAGGCCAGGATCACTCTTAGATGTTAGGGCACTAGTGCCAGGGGCACTAAGGTGCCAGAGGATGGCTTTTATAGCCCCGCAACTACTGGGCTCTCTTCAGCCCCTTCTTCTTCTTCTTAGGTTTCCTCAGGCTATCAGTAGCTGGCCTAGCAGGTGATGAGCACCGACTCCGGGGACAGGCCAGAAGGGCTAGCGGGCGCGAAGTCAGGGGCAACTGCAAAAGCTGCGGGAGGACTCCCTACTCCGGCTGCTGCGACAACCGGAGCGAGAGCGATCTCGACTTCTGCGTCCGAGGATGCCAGTTCTAGTCTTCCAAGGAGGGTACCATTTCGATCCTCAGGGTTCATCCTGGAGTCAGGAAACCCTGCGAGAAGAAGGTCCGGGTGGAGGCTCTCCGGTCGCAATGATCAACTGCATGAAGTCCTAAATCTCGGAGGAGAAGTTAAGCCTCATGATTTAGACCGGCATAGGGGCCTTTCATTGGCAGCTCAGCGTCGACGGAGCCGAGTCTGGCACTGCTCAGTGCTGCCAAGTGGCACTGGCAGCAGTTAGTCGAGCATGCCTGATGAGGGTCGGAGGTGCACTACCTCGCCCGGACGACTTGTGGTTGGCTGCGACGAGATTCCTGCCCCAGCGGGATCGTAACCTCTCGGTGAGAGTTTTTGTTGGGTCAGCTGGCGTTGCTTGCGGGCGGCCCTCCAATTTGTGGAAGTATGGTCTGCCGGCTTGCGATCCTGCAGCGGTACTACTCCTCCTGAATCTCTTCGCGGAGGAGGACCTCTTGGTGGGCCAGCCCGCCCGCAGTGGAGGGCTAGGCCTGAAATAGGTTGGGTGGCGCCCCTTCCGCGGACCACTTTGGTGGGCGGAAGGTGGAGGTTTGTCATGGTTGAGAGTTTTAACTGGGGCCTCCGTGGAGGAGGTAACGTGGCTGCGGAGTGGCGTTGGTGACGGGCTTCCGCAGAGAAGATCCCGACCCAACAAGAAGGCCACTCCGGGCCGAATTCCACCTACCACGCCGAGGCGGTGGGGTATCGTGCCCCAAGGTGTCACCAACCTGGAGTTGGACGTGCAGGAACGGTGATGGTGTGGCCCTCTGTCACTTCATTTCCCACGCGTTTCTTAGGTAACCTTCAGCACCAGAAGCTGGCACTTGGGCCCTGGCGATCAGGCTAATGTCTGCCGCAGTGTCTACTGTGACCGGAAGGGTCATGGGCAGGCTAGTGCTCTGAAGAGGGGCCACCGAGATGGACTGGGTTCCCAATCTCTCGGGGTAAAGGATCGGTCTTGGACCAACGGCAGAAAATGAAGTGCTGATTAGTTGACAAATTTGGTGGGTAGGGACATGATGTGGACAGGCCGGAGATCAGCATTGTAGTGGCTAGCAGCCCCACAGGATCTGCACGGGCCTTTTGGATAGGCTCGGTGGCCTGCAGTAACTGTTGGAGAGGGCTGAGCGGGTGGTCGGGATGGAGTTCTGGCTGGTAGGGTTAGGCTGCTTATTAGTGCCGAGTTTGTATCGGCACTCAGCTTCAGCGTGTGGCCCCCTTCTTGCAATAGTTGCATATGGTGTCCTACTAGGCAGTCAGTCCATTCTTCGGGCGAGTGGAGTTGAGAGGTAGGCGGAGGATGATTAGCTTCTGAGAGGTGCTATGCGACTGATTGAAGGTTTCCACGAATCAGCCATGGGTAAAGCTTCCATAAGTGTGGAGGCTGTTTGGTTATCGTTAGATATACTGCAAGGGGCCCTGGCACACATTGGAAGATCTTCCTAGCATGGTCGATTGAAGAGATCCTCAAACGTCGTGCAGGCCAAGAGTCGAACCAGCGCGTACCGGACTGGGTTTTTGTGACGTACCCATTCGTCCAAGACCAGCCGACTTCCTTGGCAAACGCAGGGCCGCTGTCTCCATTTTCTGGGGTTATCTCGTAGGCCTTTGCAGCCAGCTCTACGAACTACGCCATGTTGCCTCTCTGGCTCTTCTCCAGTGAAGCGGCGCTGCCAGCTTTTCCTCCATATGCTTGGCTGGTATTAGGCTCTCTCCGTCTCCGTGGTGCTGTAGTTATCGAAAGAGCCTCGATCTCCTCCAGCCATGCTTCTGGCTCGTCCTCAGTCCACTTGGGGACTAGAATTGATGCTCGAAATTGGAGCGTTTGATGTAGCAGGTGTAGGACTGGAGGCTTGATGGCTAGCCATAGCTTGAAGCATTACTATTTTCGCTCTCTCAGCTCGAGCTCCCTTCTCCTTTAGAAGACCAACTCAGTTTCCTTGCAGGCTAACTCATGCTGTCTCCTTCTTTCTTCTCTTTCCTCTTCATACTGCCTTTGCTCGGCTTCATGCCCCTTCGTTCTTCTTCATACTTCCTCTGCTCCTTCATGCTTCCTCTGCTCAGGTCTTTCTTCCTTCTCCCGCTTGGCCAAGTCGTCCACTTGCTCCTTAACGGAGTAGTAAGTTCAGGCAGTGAGACCTGCCGCCGTCCCCAGCCCCAGGAAAGTTTTATAATGCTCTGCTGCCATGGTTCTGGTGAGAGGGCGTCTAACCAGGTCGGCGGGCATTGCATGGTGGCCAGTGTCTCTTCAATGACGTGGCACCCTTTCCAAAGGTGGCACTGTAGTTTGGAGTGTGCCGTGTACAGGTCACCTGGGTGGCACTCTCGGTATCCTAGGCACTGGTGCAGGTTGGGTTCAGAAGAACACCTCTTCTGGGTTCCTTTTGAACTGTTTTATTTATTTTTTCTGGATTCTTGCTTGGTGGCACTTATGGTGCCAATGTGTTCCTAGGGACCCTCTACTGGAGTCCAACTAGGCTATATGGGAGGAAAGGCACTCTACACCCCTGCAGAGTGCAACAATCGAATGAGAGAGAAAGGAAGGTAAAGAGAGAGAGATGAGAAGTAAGCTATTCAGTGATGAGTGCTGCAAATTATTGGCACTGTGGAGATAAAGAATGGTGGGTTTTTTCTTAAAGATCTCGTGAGTGGCTGGTCCCAGTACTGGCCCCTTCTTTTTCTGAGGGTGAAAACTACTGTTGACTTTTGGTCTGGATAGCAGGCCTCACTCGTGACCGACAGTTTATCCGCTGTATTGTAATTACTCTTAACTTGTCCTCATCTGTTGTGGGACAGAGGTGTGTTTTCTTTTAATTGGTTTAAGTATTGAATTAATTAGCCTAGTGTCAGCCGTTCTTTCTTTGAAGAGGGTCACGTACACTTAGGTTAGGAAGCACTTACTTGAATGACACGAGAGAGAGAGAGAGAGAGAGAGAGAGAGAGAGAAATTTTCCAATCAGCGAATTTCTTGCTGTGAGAACATGTAAACAAGATTTTATACATGCACAATGGCATGGATCTTAATAAAATGATATAGATCGTCGTCTTAGCTTCATCAAGGATTACTTTATTATCTTAATTTTCGGGAGCCGACGTCACAAAAGTTATCGTAAAAATTTTAAATTTTCTTTATATGATTTTATAGTAGGTATTCGTATAGAACTTGTGTTACTCCTAACTAAGGCCCTAACTTTTCCACAATTATCTTTTGGGTTTTCTAGCTAAAGATATTGCAGGAATTAGGTTCCGCTACGAAAAAGCAAAAAAAACATATGCCCCAAGGTGGCAGAACAGAGTCGACATCACAATAACGAGTCGTTGAGATAAGCGGCCAAGGTCCCGTTAGGCCTAAATTTCAAGAACAACCTCGCGTATGAAGGAAACAAAATGGCGTTCTCTCACAAACAGTTGACCAATTTCAAAACAATAACGCTGGCGGAGTATTTTCTTTTAGCACAAATTCAAACAACGAAACAAATGCAGGTATCCAGATTTTACTTCGTAATATACCAATCATGCATGGCGTTTTCGTTGGATGAAAAACAAATTACCAAACAACTTTGTGTCTTTTGTTATCGTATTCCTCACCGGAGAGATTAAACAAAGAATAGAAAAAGAGAGATGCTGGCTTGCCTCGTAATTACGTTGTTAACGGTACCTTTATTGTAAAATTACTATTTCAGTTCGTTTGCTACTTCACTGACCACGGTTTTGAATGATTCCGCTGTATTACAAACAATAACGATGGAATTGCCGACGCGATTTCTAAATTACTTTGTGTATATGAACTGGGCTCCACCTGATTCCGGCCTTTGAATTCGTTACTTGAACGGCTTCTCTCACGGTCGAACACGGTAAAATGCCCTTATCTAACCGTTACAAATTATGACTCTCTGCTCTCAGCGCACCCACTCTACGCTAATTCTCGCTACACTTGTTATTATAACTATCCTCTTTACTGCTTATTATTATGCCTCGTTCCTTGTTTGGAAGAATGAAATGGAGTTCGATATCTGAATTTTATTTTTTGGAATTAATGTAATTTTAATTTCCTTTTCTCCAGATTCTTTCTCTAAAATGTACTTTAGATCTGGCAATGTCGCCAATGTTACGTGTGGAGATCTTGGTTGATCATGTATTATTCAATTTACGTAATTTTTTACGGCCCTACAAACCAAAGATTACGTAACCTGTCATGAAGCCAAAAGTAAACCTCAAGACAGACGTTAGTGGCAAGGTCGCCAGTTAAGGGTTATTAACCTTAACAAGAGAATATTTGAGATGAATTTGATTTTAAACGCAACAGTTTCTTCCAAGATTCGGACAGGCAATCAAAGCATCGAGATTTAACACAGATTTTGCTTACCTAAATCTAGGTATTTTACTGGAATAATGGGGTTGAAGCTAACAATAAAATAATTAGGCTTAATCTAGACTTTGTAAACACATACCCTAAGTGGTGGCTGAAGGAAGAAAACAAAGAAAAATTGTGAAATACAGAAAAGAACTAGTCAATCGACGAAGCTTCAACAAGAATCGGACTTACCGTGAACGTCGAGTCGCTGCGCAAACGAGGGACTTCAGGAGTCGTATTCTGGCAGTCTTCCCAATTCACTAATTAAGATGAGCGTGGGAGAGAAAGTAATAAAGAATATCGTTCAGACGCCGCGCCGGCGTCACCCTGGTTCGTGACCGCTGGGATCTCTCTCACTGACTGACCGACCTGCTTACGTTCTTCCAGAGGAGGACCTATATACCGCCCGGGCAATCCGATACTGACAAGGCATCGTCGAATGCATAGAATAAAGCAGGGCCACCATAACTAGGGGTCATTGAGGCGTAAACCCTCTCTGAGGCTTAGGTCCCTAATGCCTAACTGTATTTTGTTTACAAACTTTCCAGCCTATGCGGCGCCATCTGTCTAAGGCAGTGATTGTTATTTTAAATTGCCTACCCTATGGCGGGCAGAGAGATGTTCTCTGTCGAGGTCAGATTGGCCTAATATTCCCTACACCTAATAACTTTACATCGAGGAGCGAACAGCGTGAAAATAAATTATAAAAATATATATATATATATATATATATATATATATATATATATATATTTGTATATATTGTATATATATTTGTATATATATATATATATATATATATATATATATATATATATATATATATATATATATATATATATATATATATATATATATATATATATATATATATATATATATATATATATATATATATTTGTATATATATATATATATATATATATATATATATATATATATATATATATATATATATATATATATATATATATATATTTATATATATATATATATATATATATATATATATACATACATATATATATATATATATATATATATATATATATATATCTTATATATATATATATATATATATATATATATACTCTATATATATATATATATATATATATATATATTATATACATATATATATATATATATATATATATATATATATATATATATATATATATATATATATATATATATATATATATATATATATATATATATATATATATATATATATATATTATACATATATATATATATATATATATATATATATATATATATATATATATATATATATATATATATATATATATATATATATATATATATATATATATATATATATATTATATACATATATATATATATATATATATATATATATATATATATATATATATATATATATATATATATATATATATATATATATATATATATATATATAATATATATATATATATATATAAACAACCTCTATCTTTCACTTATTTACCACTTAAATAGAGAATCTTGAACTCCTGAAACACACGGAGATTATGTGGTATCAGCAACTCATGCACTGTTTCTAGACAATTCTCTTGTACTCATCACCAAAGATTAGGAAGGTAAATGTAATGTGAGAGAAGGCACTTTAAATTGCGATTCTGATTTGTTGATCGGCCACACTATTTAACTGTGGCGTTAGGCTTGAATTTCACGGTCTCAGTCTAACTCTCGTTGCATTCTGAAGCTGCTCTCTCTCTCTCTCTCTCTCTCTCTCTCTCTCTCTCTCTCTCTCTCTCTCTCTCTCTCTCTCTCTACAAGATTTTGATTGAAAGATTTGGTATTTTGTGTTTTCAAGAGAAATTTACCCGGTGTCTGCTGAGCGAAACTGTTGAATCTTAGATCACTGTCAACCCTTTGAGCTGTTTGTTTAAATATTCTGTTGTTGCGTTTAAGGAATTCGTAGAATCGCTACTTACGATATTCATCATGTGTGGTTGCTTATTTACATACACCAGTGACAGTTACTATTTGATTCACATAATTCAGCAGAAGAAAGATCCACACTAGTATTTCATTCTCAGAGTAAAGACGAGTCTCTTCAGTTCACGTAAAATGAATGTGCATCTGATAGATATAATATGGAAGCATTATATATATATATATATATATATATATATATATATATATATATATATATATATACTATATATATATATATATATATATATATATATATATATATATATATATATATATATATATATATATATAGTATTATTATCCACAGAGACCTCGATTTCTTCACATTTGACGCCCTTGTCACTAAGAAGCTGTGATGATCGATCGCAGGTCCGGGATATCCGAACGAGGTAACGACAATTACCAGACCAAGAAGAAAGTCTACGTACTTATATCTGTCGAATTCAGTTACATTTACCAGAGCCTTCTAATTTTCAGAACTGATATATTGCATGAATACTCCATTCTCTTCCTTTCATTCTTTCCTCAAGGGTTTTGTATTTCAAAGGCTCCAGTCTTCTCAGAAACTACCAATTAATAAGTTACTGGTCACTTACCGTCCTCAAAAACTAGATGTTAAGGAGGATTATTTTTCTAGGAAAGGTCTTTTGAGCACTTTTGAGCACTCTTCCTGGAGTTTTCGCTGAAGCTGCACTTTCACTTTGAATTTTATAATTCGTTGTCATTGTTGTCAATACGATCCTTAGGTCATTTAGTTTGTAACTTTCCTTTGTTAAGTGTATTTTCGATATTTGAAATCTATCCTTTTTCTTTCATATTTGTCGTCTACAGCGTGTTCTTACCTAATATTATTGTTTATCATCGCTAATATCTTGGGATGCAAAATTGTTCTCGGATATCACATTGCAGTCATTAGTGGCTGATTAATACAATGTAAACCGGTTTGTGTAAGCCTTCGTGCTCTAGTTATTCTTGACCGAGAAGAAGTGCTTTCCTTTGCTAACCAAGAAGATAAAAAGATAAGCAATGTTTTCCTTTACTAAAAAAAGAAGATATAAAGTTTAAATTGATTTCTGTAGAAACTCATGGTTAGAATATAAGTGGCGCGCTGACTTTTATTCAGTGTAATAAATAAGCCATACCAAATTCGAGCACTTAATGCAGCGTATAATGCCGCATGAAACTCTCAGCCACGGCACATGAAACTCTCAGCCGCGGCCCATAAAAATTTCAGCCACGGCCCGGTGGTGGCCTTTGTTGTTGGTACCCATAGCGGTGCCAGGCGCACGATCTTGGCTAACTTTAACCTTAAATAAAATTAAAACTCCCGAGGCTATAGGGCTGCAATTTGGTATGTTTGATGATTGGAGGGTGGATGATCAACATAGCAATTTGCAACCCTCTAGTCTCAGAAGTTTTTAAGTTCTGAGGGCGGACAGTAAAATGAGGATGGACAGACAAATAGCCATCTCAATAGTTTTCTTTTACAGAAAACTGAAAAAGCATTCGCCAAAACTACCGTTGTTGTGATTGAATTAACCTGGGATAGTACAAGCGCGGGCTCGTGATCGTGCGAGTAGCTCGTAAGAAAACAAGCTATCAGGTTGCTAAGTTAAGCACATCTCTTCCACCGAGACAAGACCTCGACAAGCACAATGTTCGTAGTCTCTTGATAATTTTTTTTTGGGGGGAGTAGGGTGTCAGAAGTACTCCAGTCAAGGGCCATCTTGTTCAAGGGCAAGTGTGCTTTTGCTTTGCTTAAGGGTGCCACCTAATTTTTGATGAAGAATGGAATAATGTTTATGAAACGTTTTACAAAAGAAAAAAATAAATAAAAAAATAAAATAATAATAATAATAATAATAATAATAATAATAATAATAATAATAATAATAATAATAATAATAATAATAAATAAATAAATAAATATATAATTCAGTATTTTTCTGAAGTATGAGAAAATTGATAATCTTACATCTATCCGTCGTTCTAGAGCATCAGGAAGTGACCCAGAAGTGGTTGATCAATTTTTCGTTAGCGGTAGTTTAAACTTGATAATTGCTTGTTAATATTTCCGACTCTCAAATGAAACATAGTCATAACCTCTTGAGCTATACAACAATGAAGAGGTCATGTGATTCATAAGAGACCACCTGCAGATTTGGGAATATACTTTAGTGCTCACTCACTGTTAGATATTTAGATATTTTCTTCCAATACTTATTTTCCATATGGATATTCATAGTTCCCGTTTACGTAGATAAACTCGTGTTTTACAGCAGTTATAATATGTAAGTAATGACAATAATTCTCTGGCCAACAGAAAATGAGTCTTTAAATTACAGCAAGTAATTTGGACACGTGTTAACCACTCTTTCAGTTAATTCAACTTCTTTGTAATATCTAGTATTTCCTAAAGTAATACTTCTTCTCGTACGTATGATGCAAGCGAATGCATGTAACAGCAAATGTACATGCAATATTTTATGACTGGCTTTGTTTTAAACTCGTTACGTTAGTCTTTTGAGTACAAATTCTCTAGTTCAATCAGGAAAGCTATTTCTTGATTGAAGCCTCTCCTTTTATAAATATTTCTTCGGTAAGTGATACTGAATAATTTACGTTTATATTTTATTGCTATAGTTTACTGATTCCTTTGTATTCAGAAAAGAACGACCTGTCACAGTTTATCAGAACATTCAACACAAGACTTGAGTGAGCCTAATCAAAATGAGATGCAAGCGAACATGTAAGAAATATTCATTTCTGTGCAACGTAAATTATGTGTACTATGAAAATAACCTCTGCACTGCGTATAGAAATTAATCTTGAAATTTTGCATGGCGTCTTGAACGGAACAATACTTACATCATGCTATGCCAATGCTGCAAATGAAGCATACAAAGCGATGAAATAAATGCCGAGTGAAATACAATACTTCAGCAATAAGGGAAGTGGTCCAGGGCGAGCAAAGGGGTTAATGTGCCGCGGATTAGCCTTTTGTGGGGCTGTCAGGAGTGGCTAATGCAATCGAAGTTTTATAATGAAGCAATCAGATGATAAAAGTGGCAGTGAATGTGATGTTGCCCTACTGCCTATGAAATGGAGATTGAGAACTGTAACATTATTTATTTACGAATAATATTAAATCTAAGTAAGTTCGTTTGATTTTATAGTAGAGAAGGGGCATGTCTGTTTGGTTAGGCTAGTGGACTTGACAGCACTGCTGATTTTCTTTCACATTCCTCACAGCGTATTAGAGTGTAGAGTGTACGATAAATAACTTCCTGTTTCTAACTTCAAAAGGTAATACTCAGAGTTGTAGGAAAACTTCTAATGTCTCCTTAGCTTTGTGGGAAATTGAATTTTGTCCTGTTTTGTCACTAGTCTTGATATCGCAATGAAAAGTTGGTAACAAAAACTGTTTTAGCTAATTCATAATCTCTCTCTCTCTCTCTCTCTCTCTCTCTCTCTCTCTCTCTCTCTCTCTCTCTCTCTCTCTCTCTCTCTCTCTCTCTCTCTCTCTCTTTCACTCTCTCTCTCTGATGGCTTTTGGAAAACGTAGTTACAATGCAAATGATTTCAAGGTCTAGATTTTAATCAAGTCATAAATGGGTTTCCACGCATAGTTATCTACATAATGTATTTATTCCAATATCGTGCCTGAAATGTTAACGTTATATGAACGCTTTTTATCACGACATTAAACAATGTCATTGGGTCATTTAATTACTTGGCTTTTAAACACATTGAATGCTGCGATTTCCCAACCATTGTGAAATCTAATGGGTATGATTAAGCTATTTCAGATGGTCAGGATGTTGGTATAGTTATGAGAACAGTAAGAGTTATTTCTATAATTATTATTAAGAATAAATAGGATCCCCATATTTGGAAACTTGTAAAATAACAATGATGAAAATATAAATTTGCCACAGTTTCCGCGCTAGACGTATTGCAGAAATCAAAGTTCTGGATGGTAACAGAACTGAATTTTTTCCAATTTCAGAAACAGAGGAAAACATTTTAAGACTAAGGTAATAAATTAAAGCAAGAGATTTTGTCATGGTTAAGTGCTTGTTCTTTCTTTCATAATAACTGATTTATGCCTAAGTTTGTGCATTTTTTCAATACAGCTGTATTCCTTTTGGGTATTTGACCGTACGCCAGTGAAGTAACGTTTGCAATAAAACTAAATTTGAAATACTGCAGTACAAGATTTTCCAAAGTTTTAAGGTAGCGAAAGCGTTGATTTCTCTTTGGCGGTACAACGAATATTTGTGAAAGTGTTTCTATACACTGTTCTGAAAATAGTGACTTTAAAAAACAAACAGTTTATAATTGTAACTTTTAACCTTAAAGAGAAAGGAAGCTAATTTAAGGAGACTTACACGAGACAGTGTTAAAAAGAAGTGCCTAATCCAAAAGGACCTAACCTAACATTACTTAGATTTTAAGATTACATCCAGTGCACAATAGCAGTCCTAAATACAAAAAAAAAAGAAAAAAAATGCTTGCTAGCTCTGTGTCTTTGCACTTCACAGCTAACCTTATGATGAACTGTCACAACATATATTCCACAAATAACATTAAACAGAGGTTTTAAAGAAAGCATTACACACTCACCATTTATACACCATATATATATATATATATATATATATATATATATATATATATATATATATATATATATATATATAAATTAAAGTATATCTTAGTTTAACCAGACCACTGAGCTGATTAACAGCTCTCCTAGGACTGGCCCGAAGGATTAGATTTATTTTTAGTGGCTAAGAACCAATTGGTTACCTAGCAACGGGACCTACAGCTTATTGTGGAATCCGAACCACATCATAGCGAGAAATGAATTTCTATCACCAGAAACAAATTCCTCTTGTTCTTCACTGGCTGGTCAGTTCAGACTCGCGACCAACAGAGTGTGTATTGGCAAAAACGGAACCCGCTCACCCAGCGAGGAACTTACTGTATATATATATATATATATATATATATATATATATATATATATATATATATATATATATATATATATATATATATATATATATATGTATGTGTGTGTGTGTGTGTGTGTGTGTGTGTATATATATATATATATATATATATATATATATATATATATATATATATATATATATATATATATATATACTATATATATATATATATATATATATACTCCAAATCACAGTACGTGGAAATTGTAGACCGCTAACAAGTTCACTCTTCTTGTAGGAGACTAGCTTCACAGAACACAAAATAAATCTCATTGACATTAAGAACAAACGCGTGTACAAAACGCTTCCTCATCTTCAAGAAATTCCGAAAGTTTGCTCCTAAGTCAATTATCAGAATTTCCTTTTCACTTTGCAAACATAGCATAAGCAAATTAACTCAAAAATTTCTACCATTTAACTTCCATATTCAACAGCCACACCTCCGTCCTATGGAGAAAACCTGGGATGAGGTTCTTTCCACACAACATTCCATAACTTGCAATATTAAGACTCTCTACTTGTGTCGCATGGTTTCAGTGGATAAGATAGTAAGATAGTATAAGTTAGTATAAGACTGGTCGCTATTCCAGTCCGATGAAAAGTGGGAAAACTAAATACTGAAGTCGTTAGACTGTGTTGATGAAAGACGGAAAAAGAGAAGAAACGAAATATTGAGGTCGTTACGCTGGCTTCAGTGGCAAAAAGTAAAAGAAAATGTTATGGTCGTTGTACTTGTTTATAATAATAATTACTGACCAGTTGAACTAATGAAATCTCCCTTTCAGGTGCTATTTTATTTAGCTTGAAGTACCCTACGTTGACGATAAATTTGAAAGAAATAATTTCAGTGCTTTGCTACAGTGAGCTCAAGTCAGTTTCTACGGAGATTCCATTCCCATAAACCGGCTTATCAAATAAGTTTTTGCGTCCCTACTATTTCATGTCCTATGTTGTGTGTGTGTTGTTTTGTAACTTGTAATCCTGTAAGCTACATGATATGGAACTGCTATGGTACTGTATAGAGCATGCAGCCGTGTTACAGGGCTCTTTCCGTTTCTGAGGTTTATTCTTTAAACTTAATGTAAATTTTACTACTCTTAGCCAGCTTAGTTCGTTGTTCGTCAGTTTCTCGTTGCTCAACGTTTCTAGCAATAGGAAAATATGAATTAATTTTTCCATGCTCGGTGATATGCGTGAAGCTGAGAATAAGGCAGCCATTAATTATACAATAAAAGTACATGTTCGAGAATCAGAGTATAAATCACCATGTCTCGAGACGTCTGCCTCATCTTCAGAATGAGTCATCACCCACACTGAAAATAAGCGATAATATTTAGAAATGATATATGAACTATACTCTAGTCATCGAATCTGCAATTTTGATGTATTCAGTGTAGTTAGATATTTGGATTATGAAATACTGTCTTACGCTGCTAATCAGTCTTAAAATTTGACGAGTAAATAATCAACATAAAAATTAATTCATAAAGAATTATGGTATATCAACCGTGCCTCTAGAACAGTACTAATAGTAAAAGTAGTATATGAAAATAATGATTTCTTGTTTCTAAATTAATCCTTACACACACTACAAATATGTAATTTGGTTTTCATGGTTCCAATTTTATTCCTCCCTATATCCCCTTTCACTCCTGCTTCCTAAGCGAAACGGGGTCGTCTGTGTTTCTTTATGACATTTCTCGTAGTTTCCACAGCTATACCTGTTAATACCATCACTATCATGTATTTTATTTTTCACCTCCGCACAACGACAGCGTTTCCGAGGTTAGACTCAAAACTTTCTTGACCCTCTTTTGTATCCATCTTTCTCTAGTGACTGCGCCTTGCGTCTTTTCTTACTTTGTGTCATTTCTAATTTTACTGTTTCCATTGCTTCACAAAAGACTGCGGAGGTTCATTGAACAAGGGGACAGTGCGTGAAGGAAGGTGCAGAGAAGGAAGCAAGAAAGTTAGAAAAAAAACATAAGGATGGATTGATTAACTTTAGTAGAAATCAGTATGAAATCTGGGAAGCTGTTCCGCGTCTAAACGTGCCGTGTATGTTCTTTCCAGTATTCTTTTCTCCCATCAGCAAGAGTTTTTCTTTCTTTCCGTTTTGTCTTTTCCCTCCTTCCGCGTTTCCTTTCTTTCCCATTGCTCTTTCTAACTTTCACAAGAGCTGCAACTTCAAGGCACAACCGAGTGTTAAAGGTGACTTCTGCTTCAGAGGAGAAACTTGACGGCGAAGTTTTCTTTTTCATTCTTCTTCTAATGCCCACAATGGGTTTCTTAACTCTGGGTATTTGCGTCAGAGGCGGGAGAAACAACGAGAGAGAGAGAGAGAGAGAGAGAGACTGGTACACACAAACATACAGGGTAATGTAAAACACTCGTGAGGTGAGAGTGGGGCTTTCATTCGGAATAAATCATACCTAAGCAGAAGGTGGGATAGGTAGGTAGGTAGTGTACATTGATTCAGTCTGTAAATTGCGGCTCTAGCCACTTATCATCACAGCAAAAGAATATTTGTTTTTAATAAATTTTCATACGAAAAGATTAGTTAATCTGCCATCATTGATAAAACAAACATTAACCAGCTTCGTACTGGTCATCAATTTGAAACGAAAAGAAGATTCCTGAATCTCCCATCGTTAATAAAATATACACGAACCAGCCTTTTGAAGACTGGAAGCCTGATATTGTTGATGTCAACAGTTCTGCCGTCCAGACAACCCAATTACCTCAGGTTCTCTAATAACGCTTTAGATGCATCATTATTTAAACAAACCCTGGGTACCTAATGTGTTTTTAAAGCAAACCAACATTTTTTTTTAGTATTATGCATAATAAAAAAACTCAATAAATCGTTCTAGGGACTACTTAGCATTATTTATTTATTTTTTTTATTTTATGACATTATTAAAGTATCAACCAAATTTTGTTAAAAATAAGAATCAAGTTGTGCAGTACTCAGGATATGTAATATTTCCAGTTATCACAAATAACAATTTAATCAAATTTGAATTTAAAAAGTACTAATGGTTACTAAAATCTTCTAAAATCTCTTGCTAAATACCAGAAATATTCAGAATTAAGTAAACAAGTTTTAGTTTTCAACTCAAGTAAGAGTGTGTATTTTGTAAAAATAAAATGATGCCTTATTGTGTATCCAGTTCACCAGTTTTAGATTCTAGTCGAATGTTCGTTTTTGTATTTCATCTCTGACTGCCTGTTTAAGTAAGGCACTTACCTCAATTCCATGGTACTCAGAAAGAAACTGCTTTTCAGTTCTTATTGAAATGGAGAGTGTTTGGTATTCGCGTTTTGACTAAACATAAACAATAATTTTTTGGTCATTCATGTTTCAATGACTTAGAAGTAATATTCTAAGTCACTGAAACATGAATAACCAAAGAGTTATTTGGAAATAAAGAACGTAGATCGAAACTACTAAATATTAATTAAGAATTTATTACCTATTTATTGTCGGCTGTCATATAAAAAAATTCAAATTGAATTACTTTTTGCTTGACCATTAACACATATGCCTTTCATGGAAGATTTCAGAAGCAAAAATCAGGGCTATAATACGAACTGTCCTTGCCAACTCTTAATGAATACTTTTTAACGGAAATTCTACCACCCATTAAACCTCATGATATGATCCATTCTTAATATATTCCCGATATCTTTGCGTTCATGATAATATCTTTGGGGATTTTAATGTGTTAGTCCTATTCAATAAAAACTATATTGGAAAACACAGGAAATTACGCGTCTCAAATATTTTGATCACAATTCAAAATATGCAGTTACCGTCAGCAGTTGGAATCCAACTGACCTAGTCTCTACAGCCATTTCCTCGCTTGTCTTTATGCCGAGGTGACAAAGTTTATGGTGGCCTGAAATCTTTATTTCACGCAGGTGCCTGCAAAAAAAAAAATATTCCTTAATATGTGGCCAAATTACTATATCATGTATATGTTACTGAATACGTAGTACAAAATCAAATGAAATGTATAAGAGAAAAACCACTAAGAATTAACAAATAGACTTTAAAAACAAAATAAATCTCCAATAACGCTATTGATTATCGCAATACAAAGACCAACTGGGAGTTCGCGCAATTTTGAATATTTAAACTAAAATCGCTGATTCATGGTTTCAAAGAACCATGGTAAAACTGAAACGAAATTTATGTCGGGGAAACAGGTTGGTTTACATAGCAAGTACTAACTGAAAGCAAGTAGTTGATTACGGATCAAAGCTGTTGAGGATTTTAGCATTTATGACATATCCACGTCACCGTTTATTGAAATGTGGTCCTATTGACTTCGAATCGATAAGAATGTTCTTACTCCACTCAAGCCTTATCATATAGCAATAGTTCCCTCCACACAGACTGAAATTTGTCCCTCTAACTTATCAGTACAGCAGTCTTTAACTGCAAAATAATTTATTCCTCTGAATTTGATTCTTGAACAAGCCAGAGGAAATGGAACCATTGAAGGCATTCCCTTGGTAAAAGAGATTGTCCAGCGGCTTCGGCGATTGTATCGGTCAAAAATACAATCACTGTCAGCTGGATACATATGTTCCTGGCGACCGGTGAACTGGTGTCTTCGCTCACTTGATATTGTTCGAGATAAATGTTTCAAATTCAACGCTTTCCCAATATTCAAAAACAGCCGCTCGATTTTCACTAAAAAAGGAAGTATATCCCCCCCCCCCCTCCCGCCCTCGTGGGCACGGCTCATTCGAGGACGACGTCATTTTTGGCCCTGGCCTTTTTTCCCCTTCCCTGCATGGCGCTGCTTATTACTGCGGTTGAGGTACGCTTTTAAAGCTGCTTGTATTTTGTTTGTCTAGTCGGGAAAGGGATTTGGGGTTTTACAGTGGAGAAGGTGCTAATTATAGCTGTAACTGTTTCCCTTTATGACGTGGACCAAGACAGAAATATGTTTTACCTCTTTGCAGTTGATTACTTATATTTATTGCACTTGGCCAATTATGTATGTGCCGCACATAACGTTTGATATATATAATTAATACAATACAACTGCAGATTTATCTAAATTTTGCGGTTATTTGCCACGGCACGGGGACGCTCCACCTGTATCATTATAATGCATAACGGAATATCTTAAAGTGTTCCTTAACAGTCGTGTTCTTTAATCAAGACCACACTCTATGGATTATGTTACTTTTTCACATCCCTACGTTTCATTTTCTTTCTTGCAATAAGGATTATTCCTCGAATCGGGTAAAGGACTTGCTTCCTATCGTGGTTACGGTCGATCCTCAAAATCTTAGCAGTCATAGGTGCCTTAATGAATTAATTATCGTAGTTGAGATAATGGGAAGAGTGGCACGATTCCCCGATTTCCTAAAATAAATTACGTCACAAATATGTGACATAAAATGTATAATGTTCATGCTTGCAAAGAATGGCAGTCTCTGATATTTCAAAGCATTATTAATGAAATAAGAAAAAAAGAAAGAAACAGGAGACATTCAGATTAGCCCCTGGATTTATTCTTGGATAATCCGTCCACCTGGCTCAGAATACCGTTTCCAGTCCACACGGGAACAAGCTACAAGATCAATTAGCCGAAGAGATAGCGAACAGATAATGTATGTTTTCAAGGGTTCTCTTCAAAATTCACTTGGGAGTAAAATCTCATCTTACTCTCTTCACTTCTCAGTTACTCACTAGGATTGAGATAGAATGTGCAAGTATATTGTGTACCAGAGAAATTAAGAGATGCTATGCACCGATAAGGGAACTTAGTTGGTTGTTTGTATACTGTAGTTACGTTGTACACACTATACTTCATAGCTTTCCCGCTTGGATCCTGTGGGATACTTGATGACCGAAGTGTTTGGGAAATGAGGAATTCTCTTTTTTTTTAGTTTTCTTTAAAAGAAAACTATTGATGCGGTTATTTGTCTGTCCGTCAGCACTTTTTCTGTCCGCCCTCAGATCTTAAAAACTACTGAGGCTAGAGGGCTGCAAACTGGCATGCTGATTATCCACCCTCCAATCATAGAACATACCAAATTGCAGCCCTCTATCCTCAGTAGTTGTTATTTTATTTAAGGTTAAAGTTAGCCATGATCTTGCGTCTGACACCACTACTGGTGCCAACAACGCAGGCCAACACCGAGCCGTGGCCGAAAGTTTCATAGGCCGCGGCTGAGAGTTTCATGGGCCGTGACTGAGAGTTTCATACAGCATTGTACGCTGTTCAGAAAACTTGATTGCGCCGAAGAAACTTAGGCGCATTTTTTACTTGTTTTTATTTGTTTCCAGTTACAGACATAAACCTCATTCTATTCTGCAGGCGAATACTTTTTCTTTCCAGTCATTTTGCAGGAACACCCCTTTCTCTTGCCATCTTTCTAACAATATTGTGTTGCAGCAGGAAACTTCCTCTGGCTTGGCAAAGGCGTGGAACAAAGTATTCAGAAAATCGATATTTTTCTGTAGACTGCTCAAAGTTAATGAAGTTTCATAATTGTAGGACCCGTTTTTATGGAGGACTTGTAAGTTTATAAAGACAATTATTAAAGTTTATTTATCTTCTACCTCTTTCTTTGACAGTTCTTTCGTCGGTGAGGAACTGGGTTGTTTCTCATGGTGCAAACACGACCGTCATTTTTTCCTCCCTCAAGTTGCTGTAATTGGTAAGAACGGCCGTACAAAAGACACTTCAGCAACAAACTAAATTCATCTTAAATGTTTCCTCTCTCTCTCTCTCTCTCTCTCTCTCTCTCTCTCTCTCTCTCTCTCTCTCTCTCTCTTTTACACACACACACCGTTGTTTTCCTGCTTTTATCCTACTTTTTCGGGTGCATTGAGGTTCTCAGTTTTACCCAAACTTTTGTGTTGGTGATTTAACATTTATTTACTTAACATTTTACATATTTTTATACTTTAACATTGCATACTTGATTTGATTTACATTTGTTAAGATTTCCTTTTCAAATCTTTAGTAATTCTTAAAAGTTTTTTTCCTTAGTTAACGTAATTTCTTGATAAATTAAAGTTTTGTGAATTAATCTTGTTTAAGAATTAATTAAATCTCGTGTTGTTTTCCAGTAATGGTAAATTTTTCAGATCGTGAATTCTAGTTATAAACTTTCAAGTTTTTTGAAGTGAATGAAGACCAGGGAAACAATTATAAGTGTTTGATAGAGTGATGCCCTTTTTTTATCTAGTATATTTTAGTACCTCACACATAACTTGATAAACTTAGTTTGATTTTTCAAGTGATAAGTAAGTTTTAAAGGGATCACTGTTACCTTTAGAGTGTTCAGTCGTAATATTATTGTTATGAGGGTTCAGATATTTGGCTGAAATGAGGTAAATTTTTTGATTTTGTGATTATATGTGTAATAACCAGGTACTTGGTACACTTTGTGACAATATATATATATATATATATATATATATATATATATATATATATATATATATATATATATATATATATATACATATATATACACACACATATATTTACACACACATATATCTGTATATATATATATATATATATATATATATATATATATATATATATATATATATATATATATATATTATATATACATATGTCTTACACACACACACACACAGGGGTCCAAATTATTTATAGGTTACACGGACTACTAAAGAAACCTACTATTGATAGTACCGTTTGTCCAAGAAAGAGACTATCATATATAACACATCCGTTCACACACACAGAAACAACTGGTATATATATATATATACATATATATATATATATATATATATATATAGAATATATATATATAAAACTAAAGAAATATAGCAAAATATCTGGAGTTATAGAAATATTTTAATACTAGTTGATAGCATATATCTGGTTAATATATTTATAGATATTTTTATAGAACACACACACACACAAAATGTTTCCATGGAAAGTATATTAATAGGAACATTTATATATATATATATATATATATATATATATATATATATATATATAATATATATATATATATATATATATATATATATATATAATAAAACTATAAAAATATATGCAACTTATCTGAAAATTTTTATACTTTCCAGTAATTACGCCTCAAATTTATAATTTAATTATTTAAAACAACAGTGAAAATGAAAGAATTAAAGTTGTCTGGAACTATTTTTAAGAGAAACATACCTGTAAAAGATGATGTCAGATTATCTGGAATGATGATTTTGTAGATTTTTTTAGAACAGAAGAACTTTAATATTCTAATAAGTTTTCTTCAATTATAATTGACTGAGGCAGAGTTAGAGTTGAAATTGACTTCTGGTTTATATTTAAGAGGAACATGGGAAAGCCGATAATGTTAGACTTTATTTTCCCAACGCCAGTATATTTTTGAAGTTCAGCATTATTGCCGGTGGATAAATGTGTTTTTCGTTATCGACTAACGCTTTCTCCCTGTTTCCCTGCAATTTATATATATATCATATATATGGGCTATATATATATATATATAAATAATAAATATATTATATATATATATATATATATACAAATATATATGTCATGTGTGTGTGTGTGTGTGTGTGTGTGTGTGTGTGTACACCCTGAATTGTGTGTATGTATGTATGTATATATAGGAAATACAGGCAGGACAGCAAATCAGTCAGATATAGAAAGAATTGAGGGCAGTGGAAACAGACTGGTGCATAAAATCATCTTTATTTGTGCCGACGTTTCAAGACAACTGGTCTCATTTTCAAGGCTGCAAGAAAAGAATAAATATTGTAAATACATATAAAATATACAAAAATCTCTTTGAAAAACATTTGTATATAAGGATAGTTTAGGCGTTGCTGGAGGTACCAACCTATATAGAATGGAGTAGGAGGAGGACTGGAATATGGGTAAGTGAAAATCAAGGAAGACGGTTACGACAGTAGTAGAGGGGGTGGAGGAGTTTTGGGCATTCAACAATGGTAATGTCTGTTTCCATTGCCCTCAATTCTTGATATATCTGACTGATTTGCTGTCCTGCCTGTATTTCCTGTATATATATACATACATACATACACACACACACACACACATATACATATATATATATATATATATATATATATATATATATATATATATATATATATATATATATATATATATATATATATATATATATATACACATATATATCAGATATATATACATATATGTAAAACTATTATTTGAAAACTTTAGTTACACATTTTACAATGAACTTCCATTAAGAAGTAAGTCTACATTATCGGCTTTCCCATGTTCCTACACTCCTACAGTACAGGCTTATCAGAATATTAAGGTTCTTCTGTTCTTAAAAAAATCTCTCATTCTAGATAATCTGACATCATCTTTTACCTTTCTCTTGCTCCAGATATTTTCTAATTTTTTCATTAGTCACTCTTGTTTTTCTCTTCTATCATCAGTCAGCAATGTATTGTATTGTATGAAAAAAAAAATTTGCACTGCCATGATTCAATTACCATCTTCATCAAAAGTTTTCAACACTCACAATATTTTATCCGTACAACGTGTACTAAGAGCTTTTTTTAAGCCCTTTACTTTTTTACTCAGTTCATTCATAAAAAAATATTGATATAGACACCGTCTTCCTTGTCTAAATCCAGACTTTTTCCTTGGCAATCACTATCTTTACCCTCCCACAGTAATGTTGACATGCATTTCCTCTCTAAACTCATTGTTTTGACCCTAAAATTCTTAGAGATGTATTTCATTCCTAATCTGATACAGAGGAACGTTTTATTCATTTCACCAAAATCTTAATATTTGCCTTATTATATTTTCAAATCCCCTTTCCGTAACATAATTAGAAATGTAAGTTTTCGTGTACATTTCCGAAGGAAAATCGTTGCCAGTGAAAAAGAAAAGTTAAACAATAAACAGCTTGCTCCTCCGGGATGCGTCTCTCCTAATTCAGTTTCATAAGTAATTAAAAACTTTCCTAAAGATTTTTTCCTGAAATATTAAATAACAACGAAACCTATTTGTTTAAGCCCGTAAATTAAAAAGAAAATAGATAAACTTACTGAAAGGAAATAAATCCTACCGTGGAAAGCTTAACGAAATATTTGTATGAGAATTTTACCCAAGGGCTGTTTTTCGTTCATTTTTGGGGCCGGTTGGAAGGTGGGGGCGGGGGAGTAGGGGGGGAGGCGGCTGTAAGAGGAAAAGGAAAGAGCCTGAAGTAAAATGCGAGAAAACAAAAACAGAGAAGCTGGAAGGGGTTACGTCCCTAAGGATCCTTTACATCCGTTCGTGTGTGTGTGGATAATCATGTATTCATGGTAAGGAACCCATATATTTCAAAGAAGAGTAGGAATGAGGAAAAGAGGAAAATCAGGAGTTGGGAGATAAAATAATTATAACAGATATAAGGAGGAATGTATTATTTCTTAATCTGTTTATATATATTTTAAATAATATTTATATAATTATATAAATATATAAAATATATATTTTATATATAAATTTATAATATACATATAATTTCATATTGTATTGAAAGAAAAGCATATATCCCTAGGTAGTTTTGTTTTATATGGCTCAGAATATATCAAAGAACATTTAAATATATACTCAACATATATTCCTTAATTTATATAAAATAATAGAAACATTATAAAATATATACTTTTCGGCGCATCATAGAATATAACAATAATGCTGTATACTTTAATATATAGGGTATCAAAATTGTGCGTCGGCAACTCCTTTGAAAGCGCTGCCAATATATTTTTAAAATAAATATTTTATATAATATGATATGTTTGATGATTGGAGGGTGGATGATATATATATAAAAAGATGTCTTATTTATATAGCCTCATTAATAAGATATATAGTGGATATATACGGATACAGACAAATTTTATACATATATATTTCTTTTATAGATACTAAAAATTACCGATATGCTTTAAAATATTTAATATAAATATAATTTATACAATTTTGAGATAGACTGCGAGTTAGAGAAACATCATTTTTGTATGTCTTCTGGTGATTCCACAATCTTTATAATATATATATAGAAATTAGGAAATATATACAATCAATTGAAACATCACTTGAGAAGGTTACTATTAAACGTATTATATATTTATATCCAATACTGATGTGCATATGTGTGTGTGTGTGTATGTATATTTGTATAATATATATTATTATATACTGTAATGTATATATATATATATATATATATATATATATATATATATATATATATATATATATATATATATATATATATATATATATATATATATATATTTAGTATTTATCAAATTTAAATTTACAAATTATGCTAACTAAATAACAGTAGGCATATAAAAATTACAATGACCCAACATGGCCACCAGAGGCATACTGAGCTTATATCGAATCGAAAATATCCAAATACTGTAATAAACACTTGAGTTCGCAATGTCCTGGGTTTTGTCATTTTAGAAATTTTGCAGACTGACGAAAATATGGATACTAATTAATTGAAAATATCTTTCAACGATTATACCTGACTTGTAAATGGTCAAAGTATTAATGCGAAATAACAAAACTATGATACTTATTGATGGTAATAGTGAGGAAAACATAAGATAAATTCATAAAAAAATATTGTACCATAATAAATAATAAAAAAAGAAATCCATCTTGCTTCTTGATATTGGAACTTCTTCCTCAGATACCAAAAAAAAAAAAAAAAAAAAGCAAAGAGAACCCACGGTTCAATTAAGAAAGTAAACATAAAAGTGTTACATCGCCCTCCCATTGAACGGAGACTGGAATAAAAAGCACCAGATAAAGTTTATATCGTAGGACGAAAATGAAAAATGTCCCTTCTCAGACTCGAAGTATCACGTCCAGAATGAAACACTGAAAATGGATCCGAAGAAAAAGAAAATAAAATATTTTACTACCCAAATATTTCCGAGGTAGCTCAGCCCATTTGTTGTTGGATGTGATTTTCCCTATTCATTTAGGAGGAGCTTTTTATGATTTTTTATTATATATATATATATATATATATATAATATATCTTAATATATCAATATATAAAGAAATATCAGTGTACAGAATATAAATATATTTGGAGATATTAACTAGAATTACCAATATAGTCATACTCAGCAAGATATTACTCTATATCTCTTATAAATATTATATATATATATATATAGATATATATATATATATATATATATATATATATATATTATATATATATATATATATATATATATATTTATATATATATATACATATATATATATAAATATGTATATAGTATATATACATTGACCAGAAGTTTACACACAGGACACACATATATATATATATATATATATATATATATATATATATATATACATATATATATATATATATATATATATATGTTTTGGCTATATATATGTGTGTGGAGACTGTGTGAGTGTGTGTGTGTGTTTTGTATATTTTTATAATTTTTTAATTTTTATAACTAGTAGATTTGTTATATTATATAGAAGATCATTAAAAGCATATGTCCCTTCTCAAGTTTTGCTTTCAAGGTTGTTATGGACTTGCAAATCTTTCAAAGCTATAACATTTAATATAAACAATCGAAACAAAGATATTCCTTAATTTCTTCAGGGTAATAAGGAAAGATTGAGGAAATTTATGGCATTCACTTCTCGCATCATTCCCGAAGACATACAAAAACGATGTCAAAGAAAAAAATTAGCCACAGTTAGCTCACAGTCTCTATCTTTAAGGTTAATTACGGAGCATTCTATAACATTTTTCAATTAAATATTTTAAAACATCAGGTAATTTTTTCTTATTTAGCTTGCTCAGACTGTAGATATATAGAAGGGCAATTGATAAACAGTCTACATTGTTTAAACGTTCATTTTCATAAATCGATTCTGAGGCCATTATAGTTACCAGAAAATGAATGTCTATTTTTATATGCTGACTCTCTTTTTACAAGTCGAAACAATAAGAATTAGGGATTTATAATAATTATATGCACCATATATAATATATTTCTTTTCCTGCTAAACTTCACGTCTATTTTGAATATCCATACAATATATATCTTTTAATGAGAAAATTGATTTTAAAATTTATGAAGAGTTTTATCAACAATCATTTTCAAATCTATTTCAAAATATTGCTAGTTATTCTAAAAAAATCAATTCCTCTACGGTAGATATTGAGTATAATAAATAAAAAAAATTAAATGTGCTACGGAATAAAATCAATATAAATCATACCTTGGGCATAATGATTATTTACGTTATATGCGTAGGTAAAGTATATGCGTATTAATTTACCTGTACAATGAAGGATAGAGGAATGTCGTTTATCTTACAGCCAGCGAAATGATTTCCTTTACAATTAGGGATGATTTCCTTTTCAACCATAAATGTTGGAAAATATATATGACTGCTATATGGCATTTATATATTATATGAATATTATATATAAATATTATTTAGTATTTATCAAATTTAAATTTAAAAATTATACCAACTAAGTAACAGCAGGCATATAATAAATTACAATGACCCAACTTAGCCACCAATTAGACATACTGAGCTTATACTATGAATACCGAAAATATCCACATTTGTTGAAAGACCGCTGCTGTAATAAACAGATATAAACTTGCCAGAATAAAGCAATGTCCTGGGTTTTGTCATTTTAGAAACTTTGCAAACTGACGAAAATATGGATACTAATTAATTGAAAATATAATTCAACGATTATACAAGTGACCTGACTTCGTAAATGTGAAAGTATTAATACGAAATAACGAAACTATGATACTTGTTGATGGTAATAGAGAAGGAAAGCATAAGATAAATTCATAAAAAAAATATTGTACGTATAATAAATAATAATAAAAAAAGAAATTCATCTTGCTTGCCTTGATATTGGAACTTCTTCCTCAGATACCAAAAAAAAAAGGAGCAAAGAGAACCCACGGATTCAAAGTAAGAAAGTAAACATAAAAGCGTTACATCCCCCTCCCATTGAACGGAGACTGGAATAAAAAGCGCCAGATAAAGTTTATCTCGTAGGACGAAAATGAAAAATGTCTCCTTCTAGACTCGAAGTATCACGTCCAGAATGAAACAGTGAAAATGGATCCGAAGAAAAGCAAGTAAAATGGGATTTCAGAGATTTTCACTACCCAAATATATGTCGCGTTTTTTTTTTTTTTTTTTTTTTTTTAAGCTTCAGCCCATTTGTTGTTGGATGTGACAAAATTTTCCCTATTCACTTGCTATTAAGGAGGAGCTTTTTATGATTTTTTATTCATCACCATCACCTTTGATGTGTGATGAAATACTTCTGTGCAGATTAGGTTTGAAAAGCTGAGAGAGAGAGAGAGAGAGAGAGAGAGAGAGAGAGAGAGAGAGAGAGAGAGAGAGAGAGAGAGAGAATTATAGCTACTAAAACTGTCGCCACAAGAGAGAGAGAGAGAGAGAGAGAGAGAGAGAGAGAGAGAGAGAGAGAGAGAGAGAGAGGTTATTTATTTTTTTATACGTAAGGTGCAGCAGCATCAGAGAGGAAATATGAATGAATTTCGGGTTCCTCAGGCATCCCTTGGTGAGAAAACTCACCTCTTTAATTTCTTCGCGCTTTTCATCCTTAACCTGATCACGAAAGCGTGTATGGAGGTGAAACCTTAAGGGCGTTGATTTTTCATACCTTCAAGTTACCCGGATTTTTCTCACAAACGAGCAGATAGAAATATGATCTGAAGTTGATCCTCATCCTGTTACCTTCCATCACAACCTTCTACTTTTGTGTTAAATTAGATGTGTAAATATTTTGATTAAAAAATATTGCGTCTTTGTAGAAGGGAGGATTCGCATCCATCCTGGTTTCTTACTTGCATTATCAATACCCCATGTCCTAATTTCTGAACTACAAAATTTCTAGTGTTGTTAACGGGAAATCTATTACATCTTTTAGTAGTTGAATTTGGTTTTCCTCAGTAAGCTAGATCTGGTTCCTTATTCACACTTTTACTCAAGTCTTTTTTCTAATTGTTGGAACCATCATTCCCTCAAACTAGGCTTTCCTCCATTAGTTAAATTCTATAAGTATATAATACAATTATAGATTTAAAGTAATGCTTATAAAGTAAGTGTAAAATATCTGCATATTCTAGCCAGATGGAATGCATAACTTGTTCACATCAAAGACCAAAAGGTAAATCATTTCGTTCCTGTTCATATTATCTTTCTTCCATCTTACTCTCCCCCTTCTCCTTACAATTGTTTCACAGTGCATTTGCGAGGTTTTCCTCCTATTACACTTTTAAAACCTTTTCACTCTCAATTTTCCTTTCAGTGCTTATCCACCAAATAGGTACCAGCGCTTGGCCTTTGACCTAAAATTTTATATTACTTATAAGTCATTTCGTGAATTTTACATCTACAAAAATATATTAACGCAAATAGAATAGAAAAGATGCTTCTTATGTGCAAACAGTGAGAAAATTTATTACTTATTCCTTTAAGGAATGGAATATTGCTCATGAAATCCTTCTTATATCCACTTCTTATTGACTTATTTAACTCAATATACAGTCAGCCATGAGTGAAACGAGAAGCATTCTGTGTTATCTTCAATTAGATTTTCCTTGGGAGGCAAACTATTTTGGATAGAAGAGACAATGAGATGAAGATGCTAGAGAAGAAAAAAACATAATTTTTTTTCTTTTTAAAATTAACAACAAACACAAAATGCTCCACAATGATATCAGTAACGGATTTAATGCTGATTTTAAAGACTAGATGTCGCTATGAAAAGTAAGGAAATATATTGGATCCTTTTTTATAAAACAGAAGACTATTAGCTGTTTCCTCCTTATTCAAAATCAGCCCAAACCAGATAGTCGTCAGAGTAGAGTTAAAACAAATTTACGATATATTATAATGATCACTATATAAAAATGTGTTTTTTCAAACGATTAAAACATGAATATCTGTGAAAGAAGCGTAGCCAGGTTAGAGTTTGAAATGCAAGAAGGAAACCACAAATGAGCATGAAAGGAAATAAGAAGCCGCCTTTATGTGACAGCAGAGCAAAGAGCCGGTGTAAAAATATGCGCATTCATAAGACGCGCCCCGACCTCAAAGGTCCGTAATAAGACGTTTGTTTGGTGGAAGACGTTGCGACATTGCGGATCTTTACATTCAAACGCAATATTGACTCGGCGGGTTTAATCTTATAAGCACTTTAGCAGCTGGGTTCGTTGTGCAACAACTCTCTCTCTCTCTCTCTCTCTCTCTCTCTCTCTCTCTCTCTCTCTCTCTCTCTCTTGTTGTTCATATATTCCATCAACAAAACAAAAATGCGCCTGCTATCATGAAATGTTAATGGTAGGCAATGCCATTCGTTGTATAATTAACTAGCGTTGATGGCATTTAGATTTATTTAGGGACCTCTATTTAGCAGTGAATTCGGATGCATTGTTGTCATTATCCAAGTCAGTCCTAATGGGCCGAATTTTAGATGATACTTATCGATTGTTTTTTTTCGGTATTTTCTAAATTGCATTAGGAAATTTTTAACTTAGTAGGTTTAAGTAATCGGAAGAAGACACTAATATTTTAACTTAGTAGGTTTCAGTAATAGAAAGAAGGCAGTAATACACATTAACATTTATATAAAACCTCTTTCTCTCTAGAGATAGGAATTTCGTTAGATAACAACGACAAAAATTATCCATTTGACGATTACGACCAGAAATAGTTTCCTTATTTTTATAATGATGTAATCTAGACCTCAGAGATTTTTCTAGTCAAAAAAGTATTTATTGTCAGCGGAATGTACTTGTTGAGAGAAATGAACAATTATTACTGGCTTATTTTTCCAAGATATAGAAAATGCAGATGGCCGCCCCCATGCTGATATAAACAACCAGTACTCCAGTTTCATAAAAAAAAAAGAGGTCTTACCCTGTTACCATTGCCGGAAGAGATAGGATGGCATTATTTAATGCTGGCTGACTATCTTTTTTTTTTTTTTTTTGTCTTACGTTTCCTCTCATCATGTTCATGGTAATATGTGTTCTTAGGCGGCTAATCCAAACAAGGAATGATACGTTTTATAAAACATGTTTTTATCATTTTATAATTTGCGAAAGAAGGGGAATATTTCTAAGCACTTAGAAAATAACGCAAAAACTTCTGTGTCATACCACAAAATAATCTTTTTAAAGAGATTTTTCAGGAATAGATATATAGTCTAAAACCACTATTTTACCCATCGAAACAATGATTCATTCAGCTGAGCTAATTAACTTCTAAAAATTACTCGCGTGACTGATTTTTCTGTTAAGATTTGAAAGCGAGATGCAGAACACTTGTGCCTCACCGATGCCACAAATTAACTAACAGTAGGGAATGTCTTGTAAGGGAATGAAACTGCATCAATAAGGGTTTAATAAAAAAAAAAAAAAACAGAAGGACCTCAATAGAATTCAGAAAAAAAAAAAAAAAAAAAGACGACTTGAGGCGTCAGTCAGCCGGAAAACACTGTTATATTCACGAATCCTCCATAAGCGTTATTTTCCTGTGATCATGTAGGCTGTCGAAAATTTTGCAATATACTCTGATATTGTGAAATACTATTTGCCTAGGTGATATACCGAAGATTTTTTAAAAGATTTTCTGCAACGGTGATGGCAAAAGACTGCTAAATATTTCTTAAGGGGTGATTGATTTGTTGCTGAGCTGAAAATAGACAAAGGCCAGTTAAGAATAGCAAACTGGTGGAGTGGCTGTAAAGTGCAGTGGTCAAGTGGATAAAAGCTTTAATTAATGAAAAGAGCTCTGTGTTTACGATATTTATAATTGTAGTCAGGAAACTTTATCAAATCATTTCATTTTCTGATTCTTTAGTAAGCTCAATATAAAGCGATTACATGATTGATGAAAAAAATATCAACCAGAGTTGGCAGTTATGTTATTTTCGAGACCAAGAGTAGAAACGTGATAACTGGATGGCACAACTTGCGAAAGGAAGTTTATTTGATGAATCAGGACGTGTTATTCTCACAATCGGCGCAAAGGGTCAACAGGAAGTTAGGCAGAGATAACAAGTAGGTGAAAATTAGTCAGCCTAAATATAGATGGAATGACCCTGCCATATTTTGACAGATAACTTGAATACATGGATAAAAAGGCCACATTAAACTGCTGTATAATTTCACCAGTCTCAAGAATAATACTGAAATATAACTTTTCCATCAAAGCCAAACTCAGACCATGCGTGAAAATGGTGAATGAAAAGGACAAATGTCACAACAAAACTAGGGACAAAACCAAACCATTAGTGCTATTTAAGTGTGTAATTCATTTGACCTTCCCAGCAAGATTGATGCTACGGCACCTTACATATCAACTCCTTGTTTTAACTGGGGTTTTACAACCTGACCCAGCGTCTATTACCAGGATGCAGATCTTGTATTTCCTTTGTCAGATTATAAGGAACATATGCGACTTAAGTTCGACATGCTATTCACCAACACAATTTTCATTAAGAAGAAGGTATCGACCATACTAATGAATATTGCTACTGATTGATGAGCGAAGAGCTCGGAATAACTCTATTCAGGACATTGTTTCATAAATCAATGGACTTCATATTATAAAAGTCAACATATCATAAAAGTCAACTAACTCTCTCAAACAGAAAAATCTAGGTAGCATCCACTACATTTCATGTTTCGAAATGGACGCATAAAGGCACTGGATCATCGCCTTTGGATTGTATGAAAACATTCTTTTGAAAGAGGAACACAAGTCAATACCTAACGGAATGCGTTTCACTGAAAGAAACATTCACTCGTCTTATCTCTTGCCATCTGTCCACCCGTTAAGACTTTTGCCGTATTTTCCTTTAATGTTTCATGGTAAAGACTCGGATATTTTCTTTGTTCGTTCTCACTGCCAAACTCTTTCTCCTTATTTGGTAGCTCTTTTTTATCTTTAAAATTAGATATCTTTTATGACATCGGGCGGTTTTATGTTTACACTGTTTATAGAAGTTTTTCAAAAAATTTCCAGTACTATAGATATTGATAACGTGTTTGGTTGGTGAGATGAGTTTAATTTATTTATATTTGTGAAGTGCAGATCTTTTGTTATAGAAAACTGAAATATTTTTCCTCTTGTTTTCAGTCAGCGTAGTTATCTTTTCGCAAAATGATACCAGTTTATCAGTAAACTTATTTAGTAATATAAATTTTCGTAAATAATCTGCTTTCGTATTGATTTGTCCTGTTGTAAGAGCGTTTTTTTTTTCTCCATTAAAGAGGTATTGCACAGACTTCTGGACGAGTTGTCATGCACAGTCTCTAGAGTTGGCCTTGATTTCCGTTGGTGGTGCTGATTTTAATTCAGCTCGGGTAGAAAAGCAGTGTTAGGGATGGGAAAGTTTAATTACTACTGAGCGGCCCATTTCATTTTCACTACTCGTGCACCTTTATTACATTCACTCTTCAAAAAGTCCTCTGCTTTATTCAAAGCATTCCCCGCTGTCCTTTCGCTTTCTCTTTGAGAGCGACCCAGCACCAATCGTCTAACACCAGTCGTCTATATATTAGTGAACTAAGTTTGAAAGAGGAGTCCTTTGGCTTTATATCAAGATTCGTCATCCGAGAGAGTTGTCTATTCAGCGAATATGAGTAACTGTCTGCTTTGAGATAGAGAGAGAGAGAGAGAGAGAGAGAGAGAGAGAGAGAGAGAGTACTTTAATATAGAAAATTCGCTGCTTGATGTCGGATAAACGCTGGCTGTGGTGTAATGATAATAAGATGTTACACAGACCTTGTCTCCAACAATCGCGAGAACAGACTAAGGAAAGCGTTATTCATCACAACTTTTTAAAGTAGGTTAAATTCAAAAGCAAATACATATGTTGCAGTTAAACTATGCATAAGTAGCCTACTTTAGAATAGATTACATGCATGCGGTGTTTTCTTCAGTTTTAAAATACATAGTATATATGAATTGTTCGCTTATGCCAGGAAAAGTAATATAAATCTGGAAATTGGCCTGGTACGTCAAACTAGCCACTAATATCAAATAGGAATTCTTGTCAGTCATCTTTCAACTGCGTAAAAGATATAATAGAGTCCTTAAAAACCCCAAAAGGCATGAAATTAGAAGGGACGATGATAATTGAAAGGACAGCTAAGACACACAGCTTTTATAGAGGATAAATATAAAGTACCAGAACATTAAATCTTAATAGACTAAAAGTCATTCAAGAATACAAGTAAATATCACAAGTATGTCGAGATAAAAGGAAATATGACAAGGCAGAAATAATGAATAAACAAAAATCCAAGCATCGAAAGAAAGAATGGATGGGAGAACGAAGAAATAAAGACTAAACAAAGGATACTGAATTTTCTCATCTTTATTTCATGTCAAAGGCATGACACTAAAGAAATAAAGCAGGATGCAAGTAAACATAACATAAGGAACAAAAACTCTCTTCTGAATTTTCCTGGACATCTATGAAGTTTTATCAATTGAGGCTTATTTTTTAACTTTGACGTAAAATATGAAAAAGAACCAAGCAATAAAACTGCCCTCTGTACATTCCTCCAAAGTAGTAAATTTTTTATAAAGACCATGTTTCCAGCTAAGTGAGACAAACATGCAAGAAACAAACACCTTTCATCTGACAACGTCTTTAACTGCATTCCAACATTGCTGAAAGCAATTCTCAAGCGCCTGTATATCTCGTTGATTTTCCCTTTCCTGCACCAGGAAAGGAGATTGCCGCAATACCGACTGCTAAGACGTTGTTTGCATATATTTTCTTAGCGTAAAGATAATGCCCAGAGCGGGACATTTTTATGCGTTCATGGTACAGGCGTCTTTACAGCACGACTTGGATGCAAGAGTGTTTTTATTTCTTTCACTGAATCAGCTGATACGGAGACAGTATGGAAGATGAAATTAAGCCCAGGATCACAGTATCAAACTGAATTTAGGTATAAGGTTAAGAGGTCACTGTGGTTATTGGTAAAACATTAATCAAATTTCTTATTTTGCTTATTTTTTCTTAGTGATAGGAAAGGGCGTAAACATTTAATTTCCCCAAGAGAAGAATGAAGCGTTGGTCACCCAGAGTTCTTTAATATTAAAGGCAGAGCTTTTACGCATAGCTTAAAAAATAGGAAATATTGTAAAGGTTCAACATATTTGCCAGTGTAGCTTTCATAAGCTGAGTTTTCATAGGCGAACACGGTTACCTAAAGGCCATTATCACACACACACACCATTTATCACAAGAGCTGTAATATACGGTTACAAGTGGAGTTTAAAGACCCTTTAATCCGTGCAGTTTTACGTTTCTGAAAGTAATTTATCAGGCTGGGCAACATGAACCCCACCCTCCGGTTTTTTTTTTTTTTTTTTTTTGCCTATCGCCCAGCTTTCTGTTCCTTATTATTTCTTTTGTCTTACTGTTGTGCAGGAGATCCGAAAGAAGTGTTGGATGCACTGTATTGTACTTGTTATTGTAAACTACTTTATGATTGTTATAACCATGAATTTCTCTCTCCCACCCTCTTAATCACGACGCCGGACAACATCCAGTTACTCTCTCTCTCTCTCTCTCTCTCTCTCTCTCTCTCTCTCTCTCTCTCTCTCTCATTAAAATTTGCCGATATTTCTAATTTTATTTCTTTTTAATTTTTTAATTTTATTTCATTTTAATTTTTTAAACCAACCATCCTTTCGTTTTTTTTTTTATTTCTTATCTGATATCGATATACTGATGGAAGAACTCCCTGGTTACGACGTTGTAAAACGTTGATGTGAGGAAGTTTGACCAATGTACGAATAATGATATTGACGTACTAACGATTCCTTTTTGAACAGGTACATTCAGTTAATAATAATGGTCAGTTTTCAATTTTCCCTGAGTGAAGTCTTGATGATTTCGCAAGTCTGACTTGCAGTAAGAGCCTCCGGACCCCCTTTTGTAGGTATCACGGGGGTAACTCCTTCCACAGTTTTTAGTCTTCTATAAAAGAAAACTATTGAGATGGCTATTTGTCTGTCCGTCAGCACTTTTCCTGTCCACCCTCAGATCTTAAAAACTACTGAGGCTAGAGGGCTGCAAATTGGTATGTTGATCATCCACCCTCCAATCATCAAACACCAAATTGCAGCCCTCTAGCCTCAGTAGTTTTTATTTTATTTAAGGTTAAAGTTAGTCATGATCGTGCGTCTGGCACCGCTATAGGTGTCAACAACACAGGCCACCACTGGGCCGTGGCTGAAAGTTTCATGGACCGCGGCTGAGAGTTTCATGGGCCGTGGCTAAGAGTTTCATACAGCATTATACGCTGTAAAGAAAACTCTATTTCCTTTTTTTTTATGGCCTATTCCCTGGGCCTGTAAGCCGAAATGTATCCATTCCGGTGGTATATTGCGAGAATGTTATTGCTGTCGTTGTTATATTTTACGTATTTTCATTACTGAATTCTTTCTTTTTTTTGGAATTCATACGTCTGCCACACGGTCTTGGAATGAAGTTGACGGGTGTTATCTTATTCCCTCCGACTGTACTCAAAATGCAGCAGTACGTAAAGGTTGGAAGGACTTAACGAGAAAGAACTTTGGCATTAAATCATATTCTAACATGTGTGTGCTTAGTGTAAATAGAAATATGGAACTAAGGACTGCTTATTTTCGCTAGAACTTAAATACGAGACTGTGGTTCCTGCTAATTCATAATGTTAATAAAGACTTCACCTATCTGTTGGCTTAAGTGATGGTTGGTGAGTTCGGAAAATATTCGCTCCTCAGAACTCCCGAGTACATATTGGCTAATAGCTCAATCAAGGAAGAACCTCCAGCTAGCCATCTGCCTTTGGGACTGAAAGAGCCCCACAAAAATGCAGCCGTCGAGAAATTTTCTTAGCCCGTTTGTGGGAAAAGTCGAGGGAAAAGCATCGGTATTATAGACATTGTAACAAATCGTAAGCAAACATTTACAGTATATTATCCATAGGTGCAAATTCTATTTGGAACACCTTAGTTGGCAGTTGTTTGATAAATTTCTTTTGTGATTTTAGAAGGCAGCTTTGAGAAACGTATAAGAAACATCGTCTTTCTGCCTGTCTCTTGTAGCGGTCTGACCTCATGTAGCAACTCATGTTTTCAATAGTGATGAAATATTTAATTAGTCCTTATCGTTTCACCTCTCTCCATCTCCATTTCTGTAATAGGTTCAGGTGACAAGGTTACCCATACCGAAAGGTATTTAGGAGCTCACGATTCTTACATTTCTATTTCTACTGAAACCACGTTTTATTTCTCATTGTATTATGCTTCCTCTTAGAGATTTCCATATATTATATTGGATTTTCCCTTCCCTCAAAAGTATTTTGCTCACCCTTTACCATTACAATGTAACCCAATCCTCACCGTCGCATTCCTTATTTACTTTGTGGAGAAGAGCAAACACTCACGGTCTCGGGGCGCTCCAAGGTGTCATAATATCAGGTACCAGAGGTCATTTCCTTTGCTGCAAAACCTTTGGAACGCGATTTTCATGATGTGTTGTGGATTTCGATGCTCAAGAGTTGAAAGGATCATAATGCGGCTTCAGAGCACCGAAAACAATTTCGATTCTTTCGACAGAAATTTTTAACATATGTATTTATTCAAATTTTTTAATATATATAAATTGTCATCGTTATATTTTATTTTGATTTGGTTATTTTTTTTTTCACACGTGGGAATTGTCATCCTCGGAAACTCAGTTAGCGAGTAAATGGCATTTTTGAATTGTTCAGTATGAGTTTTGATAATAAAAAATTTTTTGTCAAATTTGCCTGAATTCCCCCAGTGAAGTACCAGATCTATCTTTTGAACTGTACTGTATGTCTGTTGGTCTCTGTCTCGCTTTTCTTTTTCTTCAACGAGCCTGTAAAATGTTCACGATCAATTGAGAAGTTCATGATGATTTCTGCTTAGCTTAGAGACTGCTAAGTCTGCTAGACTTTTTCTCAAAAAGAACGAGAAGAAAACGTGTCTCAGCATTTTTTTTTTTTGACGTGTTATGAGACGATATGATGTTAATATTCGTTTATCATCGAAAACAAATAATGTTTTATGTTTTAACGATGACAATAACAGCATCATGGGATAAAAATCTCAGTTTTGATAACAAGAGCAATCATAATATTATAATAAGAATAAGGAGGAGCGAGGAGAGATACCCACGATAATACTGCTATAGCTTTGAGTTGTTGGTTATTATTAGTTGATTGAATAATATTTATGGCTTTGACGACGAACAGTATTATCAAGTATTATTCCTTCTTGGGTGTCTGTGTCGCCTTTCGTTTCAGTTCTTGGATTGTCTTTCCTTTACGCTTTTACTCTCGTGCCTTATGGTACTCTGGTGTCAGTCATTGTCATTATATTTCCCTTTCATTTCAGACCATTATTTTATATCTATGTTATTCAAAGTATTTAACTATATTAATTTCTTCATTTCAATAAGCATATTAATCACTAAATACCTCCACTTCTCTTTACACAAGTACACAGACGCATATTGAACACTCATAATATTTATGGTCATATTTCTAATTCTTCTTCCATGTAAAATTCCTCTCTATTTTCTCCATTGCATCTCTTAACTTTTGTTTACTTTTTGTTTCCTATTCTTTACAAAAATAACTTTTTCCTTAGATATTTTTCTTTCCGGAGAATGCTGTTAAACTTCTCTTGAATTTTAACATTTGTTCAGTAAATAATGTTACTTCACTCTGCATATTTTCTTCTTTACGTTCGAGCATAAATGGATTAATTGAGCACATAAAGTGTATAATTAGTTCTTAAAATTTCCCGTTACTCTTTCCCCTTGTGGAAAGTAGTAGCTAGGATGAAGGCTTTTATTTTGATATCTAGATTTTTGCTTATCATTTCTTATTCTTGACGTAATATCTACTGTGATGGGGTCAATTTTGAATTATCATTTCGTTATCTAGCAGATAACAACTACATCAGGTGAGTTTAAATGTTTGCAAATCATCGATATCAGTTAGCCGTAAACTATCTTACCAAAATCATCATTCACTCGAAAGTTTCTATCTCGAAATCGTTAGGAGAGTGACTGACCTGGGGTAAAAGTGGGCCTGAGACAACTTGGTCGTTTCTCCTTGTTTATTTGAAACTTTCATGGTCTTAGTGATGTGAAAATTGAGATGAATGGCTCTAGATGTAGGTTCAGAGTAGTGGATTAGAAAATAGTTCGTGATCGGAGTATGAAATTACTCATTTTGGCAGATATTAATTTTTGGATAGTGAAGAAAAAATGCAAGAGACGTACTAACTGAGTCTGAAATTGTTTGTACGGGGAGAAAGGTTATGGTACTTATGAGTAAAGGTTTGTGAGTAAATGGACACCAGGAAGATAGAGTCAAGGGGTACAGAAAGAATTAAAGAGTAGAGAATGCTTGTATGAAGTCAGTTAGTTTTAATTATTTTTCCTCCCTAGTATGCTTACTGCAACAACTTTTATTTACAACACAACTTTACCCTCCTTAATTACAAGGATATCCTCCTCTGACAGAACATTTGTCAGTCGTTACGTCGTATTTCTTCATTTATTTTTTAAGCCCTCTTCAGAATTTTTTTGCTTCTGATACATTTAGCAAAGGCTTTCCCTATCAGTAATTCTAACTTGATAACTTATGCATTGTTTAATACGTTGTTTACTACATAAAAGATTAATGCATATTTACTTACCTGTATGCTCTTAACATCAGACAGAGCCAAAGCGCACTAAAATACTCGATATGTCCAGTGCATGCTTTTATAGAGATGTAACACGCTCTATGACGTTCATACTGCATCCGTTTAAAGCCGACATATTTACAATGATCCAGACAGCATCACAAGCAGTATAATCGGTGCTTAAACAGAAATGTCATTCCAGTATGTACTAAGACTTTGGATGAACAGATCGTTGGCATAAACAAGCACTGAACTTTTGTGAATGGGAGAATCAACCGTGATTACATATGCAGAGATCAGCTTTGGCTAAAATTCAAGTATATATATATATATATATATTTATATATATATATATATATATATATATATATATATATATATATATATATATATATATATATATATATATATATATACTGTATATATATATGTATATATATAGCATATCACACACAAACATATATATATATATATATATATATATATATATATATATATATATATATATATATATATATATATATATATATATATATATATATATGTGTGTGTGTGTGTGTGTGTGTGTGTGTATATATAGTATATTTATATAAATATATATATATATATATATAATATATATATATATATATATATATATATGTTATATATATATACGATATATATATATATATATATATATATATATATATATATATATATATTACAACGAATCATAAGTATTGTTACAACAGAGATAAAGAAAGTATCGGAAAACTGATAATTTGAGAAAGAGAGAGAGAGAGAGAGTTAAGTATACCTTAGTTTTACCAGACCACTGAGCTGATTAACAGCTCTCCTAGGGCTGGCCCGAAGGATTAGACTTAGTTTACGTGGCTAAGAACCAATTGGTTACTTAGCAACGGGACCTACAGCTTATTGTGGAATCCGAACCACATTATAGCGAGAAATGAATTTCTATCACCAGAAATAAATTCCTCTAACTCTTCATCAGCCGGCCGGGGAATCGAACTCCGGCCCAGCGAGTGCAAATCCACAGCTCTACCGACTCACCCAACGAAGAGCTTGAGAGAGAGAGAGAGAGAGAGAGAGAGAGAGAGAGAGAGAGACAACGTAATGAAAACAAGTTTACAGCTACTCCTACTGCTAATGATTTTGGGAATAAACAGAAAATAGAAGAAAACTGCAACGATAACATATCATAATTTTGCAACCCTAATCATTTTTGAGTAATACAATTTTCCCTTCAAGATCCGGGGCTTATCTAGCTCTACTACCTTGTTTATAGGCTCTAAATTCCTTTTGTTTTTAGGAACCAGTTTAAAAGCCGACAATGATCTCGGTTGAAAGCTGAGGAAACTACCGATCAAACTGCTCGAGGAAGGACATTAACGATGGTTGATGGGTTAAGGGACGTTAGGAATGATCACAGAGAATAGCTGAGTGGCCGTGAAGAAAAGATAAATGGCTTTAATGCCAGTATTCAGATTCTGAGGAACGCTGTCTTCCCGCTAACTGGTCTGTAAACATGTGCGCTGGGGAGACTCTCGTTTAAGCACGTGCATACAGTTGGCCATGTTTTCTTCACTGTGAAATGAGTCCTTGCCAACCTAAGTGAAATTCTATCAGATGAATTAAATTACTTTAAGACTGAATTTTATCAGACTATAATTAAACTACAAAAGTGAATGAGATGGTAGCATTGCACAGAAGAGGTGACATAGGGCAAAATAACATTTAAAAATTTATTGGAATTCCAAAATGTTAAAATGAACGCAATAAATGCAAAACTAATATGTTATTAGAAAATATTTACATATTACGCAAATACTTGGAGACGATGGGCTTTTTATCAATGTACCAGCTTGTTTGTTTACTATCATAAGCCCAAGTCACATTTAAAGTTAGAGAAATAATCGTCGCCCCCAGGCCAGTTCTTATCAAATCACTGATCTCTTCCTTTGGAATGTTTGTGTGTACTTGTAAACACACACACACACACACACACACACACACACACACACACACACACACATATATATATATATATATATATATATATATATATATATATATATATATATATATATATATATATATATATATATATATATATATATATATATATATAAGTGAAAATCCACAATTATGTACGTGAATAACAAGTAAAAAAAGCGCCGAAGTTTCTTTGGCGCAATCGAGTTTTCTGCACAGCGTTTAATGCTGAATAAAACTCTCAGCCACGGCCCGGTGGTGGCCTGTGTTGTTGGCACCTATACGGTGCCAAACGCACGATCATGGCTAACTTTAATCTTAAATAATACAGCAACTAATGATGCTTGAGGGCTACAATTTGGTATGTTTGATGACTGGAGGGTGGATGATCAACATACCAGTTTGCAGCCCTTTAGCCTCAGCAGTTTTTAGGATCCTGGGGGTGGACAGAAAAAGTGCGGACGGACAGACAAATAGCCACCTCGATAGTTTTATTTTACAGAAAACTAAAATTGTATTTTGAAACTATAGAGTAAAACAATAAAAAAAAAGTGGAAGCTGTCGATCGACAGTCGCAAGATTCCATTTTTTTATTTTACTTGTTTCAGTATACGATTTTTCACCTGATACATATATAACTGTGGATTTTCACTATTTCCGGTCACAGTATAGTGATACACACACACACACACAGCACACACACATCATTTACACATTATATATATATATTATATATATATATATATATATATATATATATATATATATATATATATATATAACTAAAATTGTTTTTTGAAACTATAGAGTAAAACAATAAAAAAAATGAAATCGACAGTCGCAAGATTCCATTTTTTTAAAAAATACAATATCGATTTTCACTACTTGGTCACAGTATAGTGATACACACACACATACGCCGATTTTTCATCTGATACATATATAACTCTGGATTTTTTTATAGTGATACACACACACACACACACACACACATATATATATATATATATATATATATATATATATATATATATATATATATATATAATATATATATATATATATATATATATATATATGTATATATATGTAACTGGAACTCCAGTTGTGTATGAGATCTCTTAGCCCTTTGATTTCGGTTGTAACGTATACGACGCATTTAATAAACTGGCCCGGAACACTGTTGTGTCGTATACGAGCACCGGTAATTTCCTTTTATGTGAAGGACTGATGATTGAAATACTGGCCTCTTTTTCTTGATATGGTAACAGTCTGTCAGTTGCCATACGGTGAATTCATATAAATTCACGTGTTTCCCTAAAATTCATTAGTCTTCATCAAGATGTCACAGGAGGAGGGTCAAAGGGTACGACATCCTCGAGTTGACCGCCGGCAGATCGAGAGAAGAGCTCTCGACGAGGATAACTATTTTATAGACCTTCTCGACTCATTTTCTGGATATGAAAATGAATCGGATTTAGAAGGAAATGAAATGGATAATTATGGTCCTGGTACAAGAGACAGTGATGAAATATCAACCGACAACAGTGAAAATGACGAAAATCTGCCACCTACAAATGAAAGCCAAGGTGTCAAAAGAAGGCGGAGACAGCGAAGTGACCCAGGTGATGAGTGGGAGTGGGCTGCCAGCAATTTCCAGCCCAGAGATTTCATATTTGACAGCAGTGGCAGTGGCATTACGTCGAAATGTAATGTGAATGAAAATTCAAAGGAAGTAGACTATTTTTTGAATTTTTCGACAACGAATTTATGGGGCTGATTGCTGAAGAGACAAACCGTTATCAGAGATTCCTTGTTGATACGCTAGGAGATGCAGTGCCAAAGTATTTGCGAAAATTTGCTCAGGTTACTGTGGAGGAAATGATACGGTTCCTTTGTGTGATTATGATCATGTCGCATATAAGTAAACATCGCATCGTAGATTACTGGACTACGCTTGAGACATTCGAGACAAAAAGGAGTGAGAAGGCTGATGACAAGGGACAGATTTCTTCAAATTCTACGGGTTCTACATTTCGTTGATAATTCACAGGAAACAAGCCCAGATAATAAACTAAAAAAATTAAACCCGTGCTCGACAGTGTGCGTAGAAAATTCCGGGAAAAATTTCAACCTTTCCAGGATTTATGCATAGATGAAAGTTTAATGTTATGGAAGGAAGGCTAAGTTTCAAGCAGTACATTCCAGATAAAAGAAGTCGATTTGGAGTGAAAATATTTGAACTTTGTGATGCCAAAACGGATTATATTGTCGATTTTATAATCTATACTGGAAAAGATACAGAGATATTGGTAGATGAGGATCTAGGGGTATCTGGTTCTGTGGTAAAAACATTTATGGCCTCG